>NC_060240.1:2250000-2467500 GCF_021155785.1 Neodiprion fabricii | reverse complement strand
ATGTATTATTATTATTATTGTTGTTGTTGTTGTTGTTGTTGCGTAGAAAGATATTTTACACTTCTGATAACGAGTACGAAATTAAGAACATGAGCAGAAAATACACACTGAGATAAATTTCATTTGTTACGGTAACTGGAAAAATTCAGTAAAACAGGTATCGTTGCAAAAAAACTGTTTGAATATTGTTGGAATGCAAAAATGAGAAGATTTGAAAATCTGAGACATCGAAATTCCGTATTATCGAAGATTTTTAGTGTTCCATGAATTTCTGGATCGATGAAATTACGCCAGTTTGATCTTTCTTTGTTTTGGATTTTCGGTATTTCCATGTTTGGGAATCTTGGTGATTCTGATTTTTTACACCCACACGTCGAGTAAATTTCAATCTATCGAAACTTTACTTTTCGTAAAACTTGAATTTTCGGAATCGTGGGTTTCGCAACTTTGAACCGTCGGTTTTCCGATCATTCGAAACTTTGTTGTTTCTCGAAAGTTTGATTCCTTCGCTTCGAGCTTAAGCGAACCAAATAATTCGGAGTTGGGCGCTTTCGGAACATTTCAAATTCGGAACTTCAAACCTCGCCCCGCGATCGCGCAAGAATAACAATAAATAAAGACACTGCGACTAAATTTGAGCAAAATTAAGTGTACTCAACAAAATTCCATCAACAAACGTATCGGATATTGCGATATAGTCAGAAATTCGTCTACCAACAACTCTGAATATATTTAAACAATACTCGAACCGTTTCAAACGAAGACGATCACGTTACGCTCGTTTTCCTTTAAGGGGGTATTCTAGTGTAGAAATTTGAAAAAATAGATTTTTTTTTTTATATATTTTCAAAGCTTAACCTTTCAAGAATGTGTCCTTAAAAGGACAAGTCAAAATTTCAATTATTTTCAGAGATATAGGTATTTTAGTGACACGTCTTCAATACTGGCTCGGCTGGAACGAATTTTACTCGAAACTTTAAACGCGTTTTTCTCAAAACTACATTTTTCAAAACGGTTGACATGATTTCTCAAGTTCTATTAAACCGATTTACTTGAAATTTGGTGAGAATCTTCTCAATACATGTCTCTATCGCACGAACTATTATTATAACGAAATAATAATTTTTACTATTTTTAAAAAATTCAGAAACGTCCAAAAAAGTTAAAAAAAATGTATTATTTTTTCGGACAGCCGTAATTTGGCAAAAAAAAATTTTTTTCGACTTTTTTTTAGTTAGTACGATAGCTGCATTTATGTAGATTATAATCTTTTTTTTTTCTGATTTTGAAAATGCTTGCAATCGTGACAACATTGGCGCGCCATTTTTTTTGTACCCCCCACTTCAACAACTCATAGCACTTTCAATTTTGTATTTTTTGACTTGTTTTTTTTTTTTTTTGTAATCGTGAAATAATAATAAACGCCTGATAAAAAAATGGATGGTAAAAATATTTTTTGTTTTTTGTTTATAGCACTTCAAAAAACACCTCAAATTCATGCCTCTACACTAGAATACCCCCTTAAAATGCCTACTTTGCACGAAAATCGACTTCCCTGTAACCTGCGGATCCTGATTTTCAACTCCTCCTCAATTATACATATAATATTCCCACGCACAAGGGTGGGAACAACGGAGGGCCGTATTTGCCTCGAGGACTGGATACGAAAGCAGCTTTACAGTAGCTTCCGCAAGCTGGTGCACAGACGCGTTTTATCTTCGCCCACTTCTCAGCCTCCGGCGCGTCTGTTTACCTTCGCTTTAAACTTCGTTCGCAGGATGCCCAGAGCCTGCTTTTCCTTCCCGCCCGTATCCGCGATTCCTGCACGATTCGAGGATTACAAATTACGTATTAATATCCAACCCTCGGCTTTGTAACCGCGAACTTCTGTAATTATACCGATAAAACTGCACTAATCGCAATCGCAGGGTTATTTACACTGATTTATACCGGAAAGAATTATTCCAATTGAAATTTCTGAAAATTGTTCTCGGTTTGTTATTTATACGTGTAACAAATTTTCGTAATTTCGGTTTGAGCGATCTCTCGGTACGCTGGAAAAACTTTGCGTTAATCGATGGACGCGTTGAAATACAGAAAGCAAAAAACAACAATTCGTTATCGGTTAGTTAAGCTTGAAATTAATTTTCTTGACACTGAAAACTGTTGAATCACGAATTTAATTTACGCGATGAAAATTTAAAATGTTTACATATTTACTCAACATCTTCTCCGAGTTTGAAAAATCGACGTAAAGATTCTCGGCGATGACCGAAACGGTTTGAACGAGCTTAAAAAGCGACAAGTCCAGCAAAAGGCGACGCGAAACGCGAATGAAGTGAAATTACAGCCGTACATTACAGGAGCGTAGGTTGAACAATGTGAAGCATAAATCCAGCAGTGACTGGTATAAATATTAACAAGATGCCGTTTGCCGAGGGGTCAGTTTATCGCTGCAAATACGGTACAACAAAGTTATTCCACATATCTCGTCTGAAGTATACGCGTACGATTGTAAAAGATTACAGAGGTCCGTACGTGAGACGTGTTCGGATGTTGAGAAAAATTTCCCGACAAATTGAGATAGACTAAATGAGAAGCCGAATAAATACAATCACGTCACGTCGCGCCGCAAGACGAGAGCTAAAAGTACAAAAATAACAATTTTCTTTTTTTTAAATTACAAGCAAATTAGAAAGGATTGTACATTGTAAAGTGAAAGAAACGAGCATTGCTGCCCCGGCGTCTATTATTAGCCTCGGATTCTGACCTGCGTGGGGTGCAGAGAAGGAAAACTGTATATATGTATAAGTTTTTTTTTTTTTTCATGTATATGCACAGCGACGTGCAGCATGCGCGTGCATAATGATAAACTCCGTGGGTCTTATAAATAATACGCCCGGGAGGGAAAGAAAGAAGAGTTATATTTACGGTCTGTAATTCATGAGCAACGACAACACAGTACGAGGATGCGAGAGCTTTTTCGAATGGAAATGAATTTTAGAAATCTATTTCGCGATTAAATTTTTCAACAGACAAAAAGAAAAAATTAATTCAGAAATAATTTTTTCTATTTTTTCGATTAAACGGAACGATTAATACTAAAATAATGTAGATATAGGACGTTTTTTTGTGATTCTACGCGTTGCAGATACTTATGCATGTCGGATGAAAGACGTTGGATGTATGTAGGTACACTTGGGGACAATGAATCTGAGACGGGTAATTTTTTACACTAGACAGTTACGTTGGCAATACTGAGAAACCTACAGCGCCACAGTCGGCCGAGTTAGAAACTAACTCAATCTCAATATACGTAACGTAACCCGTGACCGTCGAATCTAACCTTAGGATAATGACTTGTTGGATTGACATGTATTCTTTTCTATTCACGTTTATTGAGATTGAGTTTGTTTCGGGCTCGGCCGACTGTGGCGCTGTAGGTTTATCTGTGTTGCCAACGTAACTGTCTAGTGTAAAAAATTAACCGTCTCCGATGCAATCTCCCCAAATGTACGTGAAATAATGCGAAATATGATTTCTTTTTCAAATACAAAGATCCTAAATCGCAACGAAATTTATAATATGCTCGAGAGATAAGTCGCAAAAGAAAAGTTTTCGAGTTTCATAATTTATAGACCATCGTTCTCGTTCACCCGCAGTAATAATGAAGCTCCGCTCGAGTCTGTTGGTGATCAGCGCCGCGGCGCTTATGGCGATTGCCGTCGCGACGCCTGTTCAGGATCAGCCGGAAAACAATGGACTTTGGGACGACGATATGCACGACGAACTTCTCGTTAGAGTTTCACGGGGCGCCAAGGATCGCGGTACGTGAATAATAATTATACCTCGTTGTACCGTGAGCTTTTCTTGAAAGGTCCTGCTCGACGGTTGCAACTCGTCTAGTTCATCAGCGTAGCCAACTTCGTGAAAATGTTACCAGGATCGCGGCTGCGCCACAAGTCCGTCCTTCTTGACCCTCCGTCGGTAACTCAGGCCTTTTTCTATCTTTCTAAACAGCAACTATTTTGTTTGTTTTTTTCGATTCAAGTTGGATTTAACAAACTCAAGGAGTTGTGGTGAATTTATTCCGAATTTTCAAATAACGATCACACCGAAAAAATATTATACATATATCCACCTTGCCGACGGAGTCGGCAGAAACTCCACCTTACCGACGCAGTTAATAAAAACTTCACCTCGACGGAAGGTTAATACGCGAGAGGTTAAGGTTGACTATCAATTGTCAATCGGTCGATCCTAGGGAATTTTTTCTTCTCAGCACGGATGTCAGCCAATCAAAATTGAGCAAGTTAAAGCGTCCTTTCAAGAAAAACTCTCCTACGGTACCATCGATTCAACAGGCAGTCAGACTATTTTATTTTAAACTTTTTGACACTATCATTATATAATGTATATCGTTCCTACCGACCGGCAGTTTCCGCCGGCACAGCATCCTGCAGATACGAGAAAAGCGACTGGTCGGCTTGCGACATTAAAACGAACACGCGGAGTCGAACTTTGACCCTAAAGAAGGGCGACCCAAAGACGTGCGAGAAGACCAAGAAGCTCGACAAGAAGTGCAAGAAAGGTAGAGATTTTTTAACATCGGTAAAACATGAGACCTACTTTTTTCTCTCCGCTATTTCTTTTTACCAATTACAAAAAAAAAATCTCTAAATCATAATCAGACACGCGATTAACGATGATAACAGAGTTTTTCGTTTTATGATTATATGCGTGGCGCTGAGCACAGAGTGTCGCTACGAAAAGGGAACATGGAGCGATTGCGTCGATCAGCAGATGAACCGGATAGACAATCTGAAACCGGACAGCGATCGTTCGTGCGAAAAAACGCGACGTCGCACAAAGAGATGCAAGCCGGAAACCAACGCGAAGAAGACTCCGAAAAGTAAGTTTCGATCTTATCGTTATTACTGTCACCTCGATTTGTTACATGCATCGCATACCCTTAAAATTTTTCACCAAAAATATAATTATATTCGCATTTGTCCGCGCGAGTTCGCGGTTTATCGAAAATAATATCTCAACATGTACACATAATTCTCGAATATGATAATGTGAAATTGTTGATAAATACAACGGGTGTTGTTTCTCGTTCCAGGCGACCGGTCAAACAAGAAATCTGGTAAACAGTAAATTATCGCCCCCCTGCATAAAAATCATCAGCACTCATCGATTATAATAATTGTATAATACCGCGTATGTGTATACAACGCCGCATATCATCCGATTATACGGCAATTATATAAAGAAATTCTTAAGTTTCGGGGTATAAATAAGTCACCCCAATTCGTTTTATCGTGACTAATTTTCTTTGTGTTTCTTTCTTTTCTCTTATTATCATTAATATACTTGTTAACTTTTTTCTTTACAACTTTTTTTTAATCACCAACGTTAATCATTCTTCAATTAAGACTCGCTTATATACTGTACGATAACAATGGAACCGAAAAAAAAAAAAAAAAAAAAAAGAACAAATTGATGACGTAATTTCTCTTTAATGTTAAATTATGATTACTGTTATTGTACCCGTATAAAAAATGTGTATATTATATACATATAAATATCCATCTGTGAATTTTTACCACACCATATATTACGAATAAATAACATCCACAAAAATTCTACACCAGTCGTCAAAGTCGACCGCGAGAATTACCTTTCCAAAATTTATTAACTCCTATCGTTAATTCATCGAAATATATAAATATATCGACGTACATATATTCGTATAATATACACATATTACATACATACATATATATATATATATATACACCCGCCTATCAGACGTCCGAACGTGAATTATTCAGCGTTGCGTGCAGAGATAAGGAAAAACGTGGGTTGTAATTTTGACGTTGAACTATGTTGAAAAATACGCGGTAAAAACGGATTCTACAATCAAAAAGGAAAAGGACAAAAAACAAAAATAACGAAACGAAAGGTATATAAGTGAGTCGTAATATGTGACACGTTGTTCTAGGATATATGCTATATATATATAAAGATATATATTTCAAAAATATATACAACATATATATATATACATATATATATTATTGAGAAATGAATCAATTATTTAGTTGATATATACATTATATATGGATATCTTAACATTGCTATATACGTATATATATATTATATTAATTGTAATAACACTTATCATTATCATTGATATTATGTATAAATAATATAAAATTAGTTATTGTATTATTATCATTATTATTATTATTATTATTATTACTATCATTATCATTTCCGGTCTGTGCAAGTTCGCAGATTAATATAATGTACGTAATTGATTCGTCGAAATTTATGAAAGTAAGGGTCAAAGGATAGAAAAATAATAATTGCTTCCAATTTACGTGGCCAAACGATCATCGTTATTACAAAAATTCTATTACGCATTTACACGACATCATTCGTATTTGTACAATACTATAATAGTCTCGTAATTATTGGTCGTATGAGTTTCATCACTACTACTATTATTATTATTATTATTATCATCATTATTATCATTATTATTATATGCTGTTACGATTGTTTGAAAAAAATTTTTTTTTTATCATCATTACAGTCATCATGTGCTATATAGGATATTAATCGTTGAAGTTTATAATCAAGTTTTGGCCAGATATTATTACCATTATTACTATTACTATTATTATTATTATACCTAAATGTAATAACAATAGGATTTAGAGAGTAAAAGAATAATTTTAGAGTATCGAACATACGTACACGAATAGTGACTGGAGTCTTTGGCCTGTTGTTGCTTAACAATTAACCATCCATCTGTCGAATAATCGATGCTATACATACATATACGTGAATATAATTAATGATGATATTTATATGTATATATGTATACATATGGAAAAGTGACACGTATCAAGGCAACAAAAAAAAAAAAAATATATTATATCAATTATATTTATGATAATAATATGATATAAATTCTTTCGTCTTTATTTCGTCTTTCCTTCATTTCGTATTTTCGGTTTAGTATTGATTTTTCATTATCTTCGTTCGGCTCCCGTTAATTTCAATTCGTCGACGCATTGCAGCGGAGTACCAAACACGCATTTAAAATTAGTTGATAAGTAGTTGTTATTTGTGTATAAAACGTGAAAACCGCGATGGATCGATAAATCGAAGTGTGGAAATTCAGGAATATGCCAAACATTCGGCAATCGAGATTCAAAGAGACTCGCATTACGTTTTGCGTCGTAGTTAGGAACATCGAAATCTTCGACACGAAAGTACGTATGCTTTTGAAATTTAATCCCTTTGAAATATTTTTTCTTGGATTCGATAAAATTTACAATATTTTTACGTTCGGAATCCCGATAATTTTTATTTACGGTTTTTTTTTTTTTACATTTTTTACAACCACTCGACGAGTAAACTACGCTGTCCGAGTATATTTCAACATTCGGAAATTTCACTCCGTCGAAACTTTATTTATCGGAACTTTGCGCTTTTCGTAACTTGGAAGTTTCGGAATCTTGAATTTCTCAACTTTGAGCCGTCGGTTTTCCGACCATTCGAAACTTTGTTGTCTCTTCAAAGTTTCGTATTCCTTCACTTCAACTTTCGCCCTGAAATAATTCGGAATCAGTCGCCATTCGGAACTTGTCAAATTCGGAACTTGAACGTTAACATTTCCAACGAATATGCGTTTCTTTTTTTTTATTTACTTATTTATTTTTTTTTCACCCTCAATTCATTCTCGAAGTCGGCGAAACGTATACAATAAACTCCTTATACGTCGAATGAAATAAAATTAATGAGAATCTGTCTACAAATCGCGATATATGTGAGAGAGACATTCGAACAGACTCGCGTCTCAGAATTTCATCGAAGCCTATCAACGCTAATTACCGCAATTCTAATGAATAAAAATTAAGGGTGAAATTTAAAATGAGATCTGTAATCGTTTCCAACGAACCGCGAGATTAATAATTATAACGTACCGTTAAATTTTACTATAATTTATACGCAGAAATTGTCTGTAATTATACATTATATACACACACACACACGATCTTTCGTTATATAACGATTGTCGCATATTCTTGACGCGAGGCAATCAGTGAACGGGAAAACGAAAAGTAAACTTGTCGGAAATACACGTTCGTGGGTATGGAAAAATTTCACGAACCGATCGAGATCGTGCAATATCGGCAATTAGAAAATAACTGACAGACGGACATAAACGCAGGCCATTGCAATGGATCAGTCTAACGATCACGAAGTGCACCCGCTCTAATACCATATCATCAAATAATATACCTATAATACACATATGATTATCTATACACTGTTTAATAAACGATAGGACGAATTCTCCGTTGGTATAATAGAATTTAAGGTTATCACCGCGCTTGTAACTCTGCAGTTATTACATCATTATTATTATTGTTATTATAGTTATTGTTGTTGTTATTATTATTATTATTATTATAATTATATAGTATCTACCTTATACATACCATATACATATATATTATATATTATGATACGCAACGAGTGCGCGAAAAAGGAATATGAAAAAGATTAAAAACACGTATTGAGGGGTGAAAAAAAAAAGAAACAAAAATTAAACAACCAAAAAATTAATACATACTGTTTTTAAACGCAAAAGGCAAAAAATAAGATAAGTAAATGAAAATCTCGATGTGTTATTGCTGCGTTGTAACGTAGCGTGAATCATATGTATTATCATTATTATTATTATTATTATTGTTGTTGTTGTTGTTGTTGTTATTATTATTACCGAATCGTCGAAGTTATTAAATCGTGACGATTTGTAATATTATATGTATACATAATGCGTCTGTAACGATTAGACTTCTTTCTGAATTATACGCAGATTGCATTGAAAAGAAAAAGAAAATTCAAATGAAACAATGAAAGAAAGAAACGTTTTTTTTTTTTTTTTAAAAAAAACACCAGTTCTGATTGTGCACTTCGATTTAATCCTCCGATTATAGGTACAATGTACAATTAATAATATAACACATCATGATGATTACTATTTCATTTCTTTCGTTCGTATTATTATTATTATTATTATTGTTATTATTATTATTATTATAGGGAATATATTTTGTCGCATTGTATACATCTATATAATTTAATATCCAGATGTGTATAATGCGTAGTGGTAATGTGTTCTATATAACATTCATACATACACACGTATACGTACATATATAATAATAATAATAATAATAATATTAGCATTATTATTATTATTATTATTATTGTACTGTACACCTAACGCGACACGCAACGAAAATTTTAAAATATACGAATAATATATCATTTTTCAATCGAGCGGGAATGATTTTTCGCCTGAAAATTTTCATCATTCAATATATTTACCTTTCATTTTTGCTTTTTCATCGAATTAAATTTTTTCGCAAGATTAGTATATATGATTGAAAAAAAAAAAAAAAAAAAAAAACAAAACAAACTGGAAAATGTTACATAGTTCGCAGTTTGTCATTACAATATATAGAATATAGTTATACATTTCGTATTTTCACGTTAAGCTCTCGCTCGGCCAGTTAATTAAAATGTCGAGCTATCGATGTATATTATATTAAATTAATAATGTTATTATCATTGAAGAAGAATGAAAATGTTTAGAATAAGGAAGAGAAATAATTTTATGCGTGAACGCGATGATTTTTATCACACTGGTACGGTTTTAAAACTCTGGCAAAATGTCTGTGTCTATAAATAAGAGTTCAATGGATAACGAAGAGGAGAGAAAAAAAAAAACAAAAATAGAAGGAAGGAAAAAAAATGGAAGAAATTTAAAGCTGGAAATAGAATAATTAAATTTTATCGATATTACATTAAATACAGATAATAATTTACGTTTTAAGGGATGACGTATAACTGTAATCGTTATCATGATTATTATTACTATCACGACACCTGTACATCAATAAAAATCCAATATTGTCAATAAAAGTCAAAAAGAAGAAAAGAAGAAAATAAAAGGGGAAAAAAAAAAACACTGTATGAGTAACGCGAGTGGTTTTTTTTTCTTTTTTTTTAATTTTTTTACTTCTCAAGTCAATTCTTTCCCTCCGTTTCCTCTGTCTAATATTAATTTTCTTTCTTTTCTCCGTTGCTGTCATACCGTACACGTCGCCGACAAAATATATCGCTCGTGTCACCAGGAAAATGAAATTCACCGAGAATCGGTAGATACGATGAGGTAATGCTTTTCAAGCAAAGAATGATAAAAAAAAAATAATCGATTACTTCAAACCCGATTGATCGACCGACTCGATCATTTTTCCTCGTAATCGGTTTTTGTCTTTTACTCCCATAAACGATGCAATGAAACATCAATTACTATCATCGTCTTACTAATAAGAGAATATTTTTACCTGAATTTGAAAAATATTTTCATTGACATTATAAATTATCAATCAACTTTTCCACCATTAAGAACACGTACAGAAATCTATAAAATTTTGATTTCAAACGTAAAGTCTCAAAAAAATACGAAATAATCGATTAATCTAAAAATATTGTTAGTGGCCATCGCTATATATTGCTCTATATCAAGCCGTAGATCAAAGTTTTAGTTCTTCATTTAATTTTTTGTAATTTAATGAACAATTTTTACAAAGAGGGGTTTCGGAAGAATTTTTCAAATCGATAATAATCAGCAATTGATGGTCGTTATGTTTTATTGAAAAAATTCTAAAATGCATTTGTGACAAATATATATATATATAGCGTGTATGTATAACTACTGTGCTGCATACTATTCATGCGTATAATCGATAGGCGTACATGTACTATATATATATATAATATTCAATACATGGCGTTAAAACTAACGATGTATAAATATAAAAACTATTGGACGGATTGCGAATCATCGATATGTCGATAAGTCTGTTCAAGTTGTTGACATTCTGATAAATTTGTCTATAGCTGCTATATCGAATCATATTTAGTTATGACAAATAAAGCGTCAAACTAGAAAAAAAAATAAAAAATTGCATTTGGGTATGTTCGACTAATTTATCAGAGTATCCCCGCAAGAGATTCTTATAATATGTATAATACCATTTATGTTCTTATTGTAATTAGATTGGAATGATTACTCAGGTATGCGGTATAAATTCCAGGTCGATTTGTAGCCTGCATCGTAGATTATAAAGACGTGGAATATCGTTTTGGTTTTATAAAAATGAAGAAGAAAACGATAAGGTAATGAATCCACAGTCGCGCGAAAAAATACATACATAATGATAGATTCAATTTAATTATTACATTCAATGTTTATGTTCAACGATTCCAAAGCGATTTCCATTTCATTACTCGAGGTAATTTATTTTCCCGTAATCGAAAACGATTGCTGTATTCTTTGCAGACTTTTGTTTTTACATGATTATATTTATGGCGCCTGCAAATAGCAGCTTCCTTTTTTTCGCATTATTCTATCCCCAAAAAGAGTCGTCGAAAAGGGACGTTGTTAAATAGATCGAAGGAGACGGGATATCGATACAACTGACCGGAATGAAAATTGCGTACGTCGAAATGATAATTTAAAATCAAAACGTTAACATCATCTCGTGGTTTTGATGTTTTTGGACGGAATAAAGTTTTATAAGTTCTAGAAAACGCGAGTACGTTATAATTTTTCTGGCAACATGAAAAATGTGAGCTTTCATTGATATGACGGCAGTTGATTTTGATTAGTTTCGAAGTATATAATAATGTAATTCTATGTATAAAACAATAATATATTTAGTAAATATTGAAATAAATTTTTTTTTATAATCTTCCCATTAAAAGCGTGCGTAAAATAAAGCTGCGATGAAGTTGGACCGATAGAAACGGGGGAAAAAAAAATTACAATAAAGCAGCAAAATACTGATACTACGCCATCGAGATTGATATTTCTCGAGAATAAGACTTGGCCTCCCACTCCTGATCGGAAGGCAGAGGCACGTGTCTGGCATTGAACAAGCGAGGACCGTACTTCAAGATTATCATTATTACGCCCACGACGAACATTGTCAGGCAGGCAGTAGCTGGCCAAAATACGTGAAGAGACATTGTCTGGCGAATAAGCTCAGCTGCGATCGAGTCTCGATTGTTTTTGGAACGCAACGAAGGTCAGAGTTGGATTTTTATATCTCGCTTTCCCTTTTCTGCAGTCCCATGTATTCCTGCGACTGCGGTATCACCTGGATGTCAGGCTCCCGATGGTGATACTGAACAATCTGTTCCTGGTGCCGCGTGTAAGTCGTCAGTCCAGTTTCCAGCTCCGTAAGATCCAGCGGTGGATTTTTGTGCGGCGTATTCGTCCAGATAGACTGTACCCAGCGATTTCCTGTAAGGATCAATGAATGATTTCATAAATTATCCCTTTCATCGCTAAATTCAATAGAGAAATTCTCGTGTAATCGTATAGTTAGATGATTGGTTTTACGTTGAGATTGAAATCTGTAATTACATTGTATACGAATGGAAAAGATTATTCGAAGCAATAGATTAATTCTTCTCTGCTTACCGGTGTGACGATTTTGCCAGTAGCTTCGCCACGGGGAACACCAACAGAATATGAAATTCAGTGTAAATAGGACAGCACCGATAACCGAGCAAATAGTAATGGCGATGTAGAACGGGGTAAAATCGCCGTACTGGTGCTTAGTGAAAAACGGATTATCCAGGTACGCCTTCCGATCTTCTAGAATTGACATTTTACAAATTTACTACTCACTTACTTCTCACTTACTTCTGAAAAAGAGAGAAAAATGGGACTAACTTCAGTACAACAAACATATCACCCAAATCATCGAATTCCTTCGTTAATCGATATAGAAGAAACGCGAATATTCATTTTTCGAAAGAGAATGTAACACAACAACAACAACGTGAATGTAAATCGGTGCCTATTTCGATACGGAATGTTGAACCAATCTTGGTCAATTTATATGATGAACGCGCAGAGGCGTGGCACACAAGCGTTGACAATCAACGGAACGAAAAATGCTGAGCGATGCCGTTTCGGTTTCTAATTACGATTTGGTGGGCCTAACGAACCGATTTCGCCGATAGAACGAAGCGTGAAAGAGCACAGAAGCAAGAAAGGATTTCAGCATGTTTTCAACCGCGGTTGAAGTGATTTTTCATTGTTTGTTCAAAAGGCGAAAGGGTAAAGCCTGCAGGCGCAGGTTGCCGACAAACGGATTACAGTTAGACATACATATAACTATATGATATAGTAACGGACACGCGTAGTGAATTAGAATTTCGAAAATAGTAACCGTAGCAACGAGAAGGCATTGTGACAAAGAGGAAAGGGTTTTCATTCTATTTTCAATGTCCAACTTACCAAATATCAACAATACTAGCAAGCGCACACGTTTCACCTCACGATTCGACGTTGTTTTTGGACCGTCTCTGTTGCATCGAGTCGCAGGTGGTTCACGCCTCGCGTGTATCCCACACTTGAGCAAATTCTACGCAACGACGCGACGCTTCGAAATGTTTTGATGTGTGAGTCGGTGACTCCTGCGCTTGGGTGGGGCGAAAGTTCTCTCATCGCTACGAGTATACCCATGTGTAATATAGTATACCTTCTTTTCAGGTCGCGTGAAAGGGATTCAAAAAGAAGGGAGTAGGAGTCGAAACATAGATGTGTAGGAATATGGGCGGGAAGACGGCTCTGAAAGTGTCCTATAACTAGAAAGAGTGAGAGAACGAAAGCCGTCTACCTCTCTCTCTCTCTCTTTCCCTAACCGCACATGCGCAGTCGTCCACCTTCAAAGATGGGCAAGAGAAGTGCGAATCAAACGACCAGACTCTTGTAGAATCATGCATATTTTATTCATCTAAACTATTTTCCAAGCGAAATCCTATGAACTTTTGCATGTAAACAAGCTGTAAAATTAACCTGCTCCTGTCACGCACCGTCTCAGATGATTGTTATCGTAGTGCGCATGGCTAGTAGAGAGAGAAAGATAGTCACCTTTCATGTTCTTTCTCTTTCTAGTGGGGAGACACTTCCACTCGTACGAGGGCCTACAGCTACCCTACTCTGTTGTTATATCTCTATGGCCGAAACTCTATTACCATTAACGTGCGCCGCAAAATTCCATGACCACTGAACTAAACCGTGTATGGTACACGAAGAAGATGAAAAGTTGATTCATTCATCGGTACAAATAAATATACGCTTCTGCAAATTCTTCACGCAACACAGAAAATTCTGGATTTTTTTCACGTGGCAGAGATACGCCTACGCAGTTGCGCAAAGGCAAAATGCATTGATTGGCGTTTGCAGGGTTGCCTACCTCCCAGGCTTAAACGGAATTCCGAAGGATGCGTGATTAAAGAAAGGTACACAGAAGACTTGAGAACGGATAAAACGGTTGTAAAGGTTTATCATGCTGTTGCAGATTTTCTTGACGAGACGATGCACATATTTTCTAGAGAAACATCAGTAGAGGTATAATTTATCAACTGACAATCGAAGCCGGCGTTCTTGAGGTACTCGACGCGACCCCAATTCAGTAAGGCCTTCACCTTCCTACCGATAGATTCACGTTTTTGAAGTGGGCTAACCGAATCCGAACTGAAAACGCCAGAAAAATTGTTGTGTGAATTGAAAATGAGGATTTGGCTTTTTGGGGTACTCGTTGAGTGAATATAACAAGGAATTTACCCATTCTGATCGCCTACGCTCCCATTATCGTTCTCTGTACTTTTGGCACTCCTACTTTTTCCCGAGCCGCATGTTGCCCAGCTAGCTATACTGCAGAGTATCGAAAACTCCGATGGCCTAAAGCCACATGTTTTCTCCAAGTAATCTTTACCCACATATGGCGTATATTCGCATCTGTGATGACAGCAGAACGCGACCACCATACCGGCCACATAGAATTCAGCTTCGCCACGCATCGCTTGAACTAAACAGCGCATTGTCAAATCTGAAAAGTAACTGTTCAGTATCGAGTATCGTGTGGCATTATTCAATAACTAGGGTATTCTCATCGGTATAATAAATGGATAAGCATACCGGTGGCAGCTCCGCAGAGGTGCTTGGCTATACCAACTTTGTTTTTGAAGTGCTCTATTTCCTTGACAGAGTTCAAGGCAAGATCTGCAATGTCTGCTCTGACACGTATAATATCTAGAGAGATTGTCTCGTTCTTTAATTTGTTGTCGCTTTTGTGTCTATGGCTGGAACGATCGACTAACATGACGGCGGAACTTTTTTGCTCCTTAATTGCTTGTGCTAGCCAGTACGTTAGTTTGCCTAAAACCACAACTTGTCAGAATAAATGACGTCACTATGAAAATAAGGGAATATCCGCTTCACCTTTTCCTGCTCCAAATTCGATGAAACATGTATTGTCGCGAACCAGATCAGCTCTTTGCAGATGAGCGATTAAAGAAGCATTCTGAAGCAGATGTTTTCTAACATCTTTGCCATAGGTATCATTGCTCAATTCATCTTTGAGGACCGAATGAGCGAGTATTATTTCTGGAACGTGCGGTATAGATTCTGAAAATAAGGTAGCAATCTCAGGAATAATGTAAGAAAGTCACCATGAAATTACGGACTCTGTATATGGAGCAAGGATATTAACCAACCAACCATAAGCAACATCGATTTTTTGCAAAACTCTATCCAAGGTGGAATTGTCGAGTTGCGATAGTGGAACGTGAGGCAAGGACTCGATACTAGTTTCCCCGCAATTAATGCCTTTGACGATGTAGTCAGGCTGCGCATCCCTCAGCTGTTTGACGTTGCAAACTTTAAGATGCTTGACAAGTTTGGTTGCATAACAAGTGCTGGAAAGATTCTATAAATTTTATGTGAAGTTGGTATAAAGTACGGTGCGAAACAAAACTGAACAATTTAGGATTACAATTACGTACTGAGTCGGATCCAACGGACACGCTACCCTCTTACGACTCGCTTTGACATCTTCGGTACCAATGCGTGATTCCGAGGGAGATTCAAGCTCCTGCGGAAGATGCTCGCCACAATAATTGCTGCCTTGTTTGACGGTCATTCTGCAGTAGCGTTTTTTTCGTTTCACGAAATACCGACAGGTCGACAAACTCGGGCTCGACATATTTGCGGCGCTTTATAACCTATTATTATTATTAATAATTTCTTTTTTGAGGTTAGGTCGGTAAAACAGGGATCTAAATTGTTCACCGAGGGTTCGACGACGGCAGTTTAAATTGAAAATGTCAGATGCCGTCTCTGGGAAAAAGACTGTTCTCAACCTTGAGGAAGAAACATAATAGCAGAGGTGCTTGAAGAAGCCATTGAACAAAAGGAAGAGGGTCCTAAGAGGTGTCAGGAGTGGATTTAGAAGATTGCAAAGCTTATTGCGGCGGTTATATTCGCGCTACTCTATCCATTCCGACTATACGAGGATTCGGCGCGCCGGTCGATTCGCACCTTCGAAAACCTCGATCAGTCTACAAATGTTCGGTCCGTCTGGGCATCACTGCTGCTACGTAAACTCGAGATCGTGACACGTTCACGCGGCGTCGGATGTTTAAAGGTTGAGAACCCTATATTTTTATTACTAATATAATTTTTCAAATTTGTTCATTTTCACGCTGGTTCGAATTTTCAAATTTACCATGTCCCCGAGGCTCGCCTTATCGAATCATTTTCGCTAAAAACATGCCAGACTTTTGTGACATTTTCCTTGTTTCGTACACCGTCGAAATATCGCATCCTATTGTTGGCAAAGGTAATACCTGTTCTTTTGAGGAATATCCAAACTTTTGTCGTATCGACAGTTAGCGATAACGCTTCATTCAGACTATTACTGACGCAGCATGACTAAATTCTTCTAGGTGAATTCGTGAACCGAGAACCCGTCAGAATCAAGGATTTCCAAATAAATTCATCACCTGTCAACGGTGTTCATAAGTTCAACGTTGACGCTGAGACATGAATGGACCATTCAACATTCACTAGCTGAATCAGCGACAACGGAAGAGTAGGAGGTGAATTTACATTTGGAGACAAGTTTGGTATGGAAAAGAAAAGGATGAAGTACTCACGACGATCGGTGGATTTTGTTTGCAGAACCACCGCGCTGGTTGCATAGTTCCAAGCTGGCAAAGACGATGAATTCAAACTACTTTGACTTGCCGCTTAATCTGGACAGAGTGTGCAGAGTATGTCTTTCGGAAAGTACAAACTTGTCGCCACTATTTTGCACCGATCCTGAAGCGACTGAACTTTCTGGTCTCTATCAGAAAATAGAAGTTTGTGGCTCGATAGAAGTCCGGGAGGAAGATGGGCTGCCTTCGCTGATCTGCGACGTCTGTATCTACAAGGCGACTGTAGCGCATGAATTTCGACAACAATGTCAGAACTCGGACGCTCGATTGAGATTGTATTACAATAAGCCGGCAAAGTCCAACGTCACGGTTGGTACATAATTCCACGATTTTTCTTAATCAGAGATGGAAGATAGAGGAGTAACGATTGATATAATGTTTCTGGTGTTTGTTAGTAATTGCAGGTTTTCCATTTTTTTAGAATTCGAGCACACAAACTGATCCACAAACGCGAATTATTCTTACAACAAAGACTACGAGTTCTCTAGGGAACTACTCTGTGAAACAAGAAATGCAGACAGCAGGTTCGCAGAACTTTTCAACGTCAGGCGAGCCGTTTCCTTCAACCGAGTCATGCGGAGCTGAAAACAAAATGCGGGAAGAGATAGTGGAGGAGAGTAAAGTTTTTAATATATGCAACATCGAATTTGATGGAAACAAGGGTGATGAGAAAAACGAGATGTTGGAAGATGACACTCGTCACTCTCCATTTCCGCAAACAGATTTAGAGGACCCTGGAGATCTGGGGACCGAGCCATCGCTGGAGAGAATAGAGGAGCAAAAACATGTAACAGAGTTGCCTGACGTCAAACAAGATGAACCTAAGAGTACAGAATTGTTGGAAGACGATTATCTTGTTGAAAGTTTGTTGAATGATAACACAGAAGGAGAAGATGTGCCGCTCATACAAAGGGCGCAAAGTAGAAAGGTGAAATCGTTGCCTACCAAGAGTTACAGCGACGACGAATGTAACGACGATTATTACAACGAGGCAAACAGCGACAGCCAAGACTCTGATTCGATGAAATTTAAATGTAAAGTGTGCGCAAAGAGATACGCGACGCAGAAAGGCCTGAAAAAACATTCCCTTGTTCACGAAAAGCAACATAAATGCGACATATGCTTCAAAATGTTTTACAAGCTGGAAAATATGGAAAAACACAAAACAATACACGCCTCCAAGCCACACGCGTGTCAACTGTGTCACGCCTCATTTTCAAAGTCACAGAGCTTGGTCCGCCACTTGAAATCCCACACGGAAAAAGTAAACGACATTATAAAACAAATCAAGAGCGATGATCCAACTGAGGAAAAAGAGCCGACAAACGAGTTTGAAATCGACAATGATACCGACGATGCGAGTGAAACTAACGACGAACCCGACGAATTTGAAAATGCTCCAGAGTTATATAAATGTCAAGCTTGCAGCCAGTACTGTTCGTCGTTGAAAAATTTAAAGAGACACAGCCTTGTTCACGGAGAAAAGAAATATTCTTGTACCGTTTGTAAAAAGTGGTTTTTCCGACCTGACTCATTGAAAAAACATGCGGAAAAACACGGTCACGGACTGCTGGATAATCTAATGTATGATAACAAATTGTTCGATTCAGACGACGAACCAATTCCTAAAAGAAAAAGGAAACCGGCCACCGATAACGGTGAGAGCACAAGAAAAGAGGGAAGCGAGGAAGATGGCGGAGGAGAATACAAGTGTCAACATTGTGACAAGATCATGGCAACAAAAAAAGGCCTCAGACGTCACGTGTCGATGCATAAGCCAAAAGCTGAGCCGGCGACGTGCGAGATTTGTGAAAAAGTTTGCGCTAGTCAAGCCAGGCTGGCTCTTCATCAAAAAACGCATAATAAACCCAAGGAAAAAGTACCGCGAGAATATCTCTGCCATATCTGCAGCAAAGTATACCCGAGCAATTCGTCGTTAACTTATCACGTGAGAACGCACACGGGAGTAAAGCCACACGTTTGCAAAATATGCAACAGCGGTTTCACAACCACGACCAGTCTGGCAAATCATCTTCGGATTCACACAGGTGACAAACCGTTTGTGTGTCATGTTTGCAGTGCCGCGTTTGCCGTCAGCTCGGCATTCAGAAGACATTTGACTCGCCACACTGGTGAGGCAAATTATTTGTGCAAAACGTGTGGTAAAGCGTTCAAGAGACTTAGCACACTGAAGGAGCACACTTATACTCATTCCGGGGAAAAACCGTACATATGTAAAACCTGCGGGGCAGCCTACAGTCACAGTGGGAGTTTGTTCGCGCACCAAAAACGTTGTCGTGCTCAATATGGAGAAATTGGGGTCCTCGAGGACCATCATCACACGGTCGCGCACCATATTCACGTCAATAATGTTCAATCTGCTGTTCGATCGCTTGCTGTTATTGGCCAGATGTTCTAAAAGGTCTTATCGCAACTTACAGAGATGAACTCGTCGATTGTTTTTTTTTCCTCTTTTTTATCTCTCGGCATTGATGTCTCAAAATCGTTGTACATTATGGAATGGTTATGAAATCTGGGAAATCTGAAAATCTCAAACAATTTCTATTGAGTGAAGTTTTTTTTGCCTGCCAATCTTATTATTTGTTGTTTTTTTTTTTTTTTTTTTTTTCCCCTAGCGATGAGCGCATTTCGAGTGAGAGAGGGCGCAAAATCTTTTTTTCCAGTCCTGAAGAACATTGAAAATTCAGAGAAGATCTCTCGGATCTCTCAGTTTTTACGGCCAACCGAATACCAGCACTTGTGATAAATTGTCATATCCACGCTTATTGGCATAACTTCTTACCGAAACTGGTAAGACAATTTCTATTGTCAATCGTACATTGTGTGTGCGTTCTCATTTTAGTTAACAGGAAAGGGTTAATTATACAACATTTTACTAATATTTCGCAACAAATGATGTAACGGATACCAAATTGTATGAAACAACGTCTAAGCCACGACTCAAATTTCTTTTGATTATACAATTCTGAATATTTTTGTAACTTTGAGAAAGCTAAAATCGACTTGGGAAATGTAATATCATTCCAATGAGGGATAAAATTCTGATCGAATAGATTATAAATATATTCGAAGATATAAATATTTTTTGTGTTAATCATAGGTTCTTTTTTTTTTTTTGAGAAACCGAAATTTTGCACGAAGTAAGCACAAACCCGAGGAGTTGACCAGCCTTTAAATCTAGGCGAGTTCGCGTGAAATCTTTTGAAAATTTTGCAATCCTGAAATTTGTAGTGTACCTACACATAAATTTATTGATGAGTGGTTAGCCCCTTGGCGCAAAGAAATTATTACCTCTTATTCGCAAATCTCAAGGAAGATCTAGCTTCTACCGTTTAATAATCAATAATAATCTTGAACGGTGTCAGCGGCTCGATACTTTGAATTTTAACCCTTTCCTTTCAGAGCATTTCACAATTGGGTAGCGTAACAAGTGCATAACATTTTGTCTTATGGCGATTTTGCCAAAAAATTACGTCAAAGTATATTTATTGAAGGAGAAAAAAAAAATAAAATAAAAAATATCGCAATCCAAGTGTGAATTTCCTCGGATATCACGTTATAGTTTGTAAGTAAGAAATGGTAATGAAGCGAACTTACAAATGTCTTGATAAGTTGTTAGAATAATGATAATAATAATATTCGTAATACAAAATTGCATAATATTTCTCTACCAGTTATTATGTAAAATATACGCATTAATCATTAAGCATTACACCCAGGATAGAATTGTATATAAATATCTTTATATTTCATTTACCGCTAAGAGACTATTAGGAAAGACTTTCCGAAAGCAAGGCGTTACACAAGATCATATACCTAGATTAGATAAGCAGCTGTATATTAATTATTATTAATCTATAGTAGGCTGTGTACGTTTTCATTTGATATGCGATCAATATATCATGTTATATGTGCGGTCATTGAATGCATGAGAACGAATGTGTTGGGTGAATTTGTAACGCTCTTTAAAGTTGCTACGAATATGAAAATTGTGTGAAAAAAAATATCACTCAGCATCCGTATTATATGATGTACAATAATTCCGTGTTGTTATTGTATGCGATTTTTATAAACATGCTTCAATAATACCGCTGTATAATTATTTTGTTCGTCCTTCTACTCATAAACAACGGAATGAAAAAATTTTCTTACAGATTTAATAATTTCAGCCGATTTTTTCGCGAAAAATACAAGAATCAAATTTTCGTGTATTTAGTGCTGAAATTTGAGTGACAACATGGAAAATCCGTAGCGTTCATTTCCGATGGACAGCAAAATACGTGTAGGAACAGCAATTTCAAAGGCATGCGACTCACTCGTTCCGCCTTCTCCGCTTTCTCACGCCTGAAAAACCAGCCCATATTCCAGATCTTTGATAAATCACCTCCGCTGAAATGGAAGTATAAAAATGACGCCTTGAAATTAAGTCCGTTGAATAGCAACCTGTGTTTTACATCTCTATGTGTGCTTTGCGTGTAGGAAAGACGCGAATCCGCTTATCTGTAGGCAACTGAAGCTACATTCACAACACGGTTGCCTACAAACAGGTGGATATAAAATTCGCCGTTTTTTTTTTTTGTAGCAATATTTTACCGGTCGAAAACCGGCGTTAAAAGTTAAAACGATTCCAGAAACGTCTTAATTTTCTTACCTTAACGCTGTATCGCAAGGAGTTTCATATCTCTTGCAAACGCGGATATTTTCATCACATTTGAACAACTTGATCGATCCAGGGGACGATCGCGCGGCTAATAAACACTGACACAATTACAAAGATCCTTGCTGCACTTTATTACGTTCGAAAAATGGCAAACGCACACTTCACACGCGATTATTCGCAACGACTGTTTGACCGAACTTTTTGAACGAAACATTTGAATGTCGGCCCATAACGGATCTCTCAATTGTTTTAACGTGACGTCACGGATCCCGCCGAAACTTGATCAAAAATCGTACCATCAACGCCATCTTCATTATGTTGAAAAATATGCGTCGATATTTCATAAATCATTTTCTTTTTAGCTTTGCGAAACTTACTTAAATAAAGAACAGACCTATTCCTGCGTGATCATTTAATATACAGATACAGAAGAGAAAAATTGTACTCGGATGTTTTATGCGATATTCTCTTCCTTACTGGTTATGGTATCGAAAAAATTAATACTTTTACTCACAACAGTGATCAAGATGACTACGAAATTTTTTCGCACAAATCAATAGGATTAGCTTTTACTGAATATTTCCATGATAGGGATATAAATGATGTGGCAATTCTTACGCGAATATACGTCGACCGAACTAGTCGAAATGAACTGAAAATTTTAGCTTGCCGCGAAACATCCAGCGATGATCATCATCAGTCTAGCCATTATCGAAATGAATATGATAATATGTACGCGTTGATAATCCACTTAGAATGTATCGATGAATATAAATACATCACTCAAGTCAAACTCTGGAACATCCAACTCGACTGCGTGGAACGCGAGAGAAAACAAAAGCAACCTACCTCAAGTGACGATCGCACTTTTCGATTGGTCGTTTTATCGATACCTTAGAAATAATTTATAACAGAATGAAATTTCCTTGAATGTTTTGGGCTTATCAATAGTAAATTTTGATCAAGAGATCGTTCAGCCAGGAAAATCGGTCATGTCTCTACGATTTGTGATCATTTTTAGTTTTTGCGAGTCCTAAAATCGTCGCAACGAACTTCGCGTCGTTGACTGAAGAATATATCGCGTTCTCGTGAAACAAGTGACGATTTGAACTGACGATTTTCCGCCAGTTGCATTAAGAATGGTTAATAAAACAATCAGTAGGTAGCGACACATGAAGGGACAAATTTAAAATATCGGAAGCATTTATTTACCAACTGCTCGCGCCACTTTTTTGAACAATAAATAAATGTTCCACCGAAAGATGGCGCTCTAGTAAAAACAACTAAATAGCGACGCAACTTTCAAAATATTATTCGAACGTTTCATGTCCGTGGTTTCATATTAACGATTTTTTAATCAATCATTTCTCGTTGCCGGCACGTCGTAATGGAATTACTGGTGTATGCCAGCGCTAGATAGTAATGCTGAGAATTATTTCACCTCTTGCAGCCAACAGATGAGGTATGCTTCACTCTGATTTTCTTGGCTTAAGCGCGAAGACGGCTGTTTCGCCCTCCTATTGATCACGTACATGTGAACAATTACGCGTAAATTTTTTATCTCATAGGTGAGTGGACATACAAATCAATGGGAATAGTTGTATATCCTGACTTTCCGGCGTCGCGTCGATCAGGTCACCTTCAATTACCTCTGATACACGTGGCATTATCAGGTCATTGACAGCAGACCGCACTGTCTTTATCCAGGAAAGTTTTCTTTTTCATGTTTACATTACATGTAGACGATAACAGACGCCTGTTATCTTGACACAGTGGGTATTGAGTACCGCTGATGACGCTTGTAACCTCAATTAGTCCGGGCTTCAGCTGGTAACAGCAACCGAGTGCAGGAAAGAGGCGTCTCCTCTGCCTCAAAACTCAAAGTGCTACAGTGGCATAGTTTGAAAATACAGTATATGATTACTGCTACACCAATTTTTACTACATCAATTTGATAATAATGATTTTACGCGGCTTATTACTACTGTGCTATTGTGCAACAAGCTATTCCTATCAAGCCGACAACTACGTCGTAATGATGAACAATGACGATGTCGAACAATGGAACAAAGAAACTTCGCAAAAGGAGATGAATGGATTCCTTGAAGATGAGCCTCGAGACAAACCATATCAAGCAACCTGGGACAGTCTGGATAGACGACCGATACCAGACTGGTATGAAGATGGGAAGATTGGTGTTTTTATTCACTGGGGTGTTTTTAGTGTACCTAGTTTTGGATCTGAATGGTTTTGGAAGAATTGGAAATGTAAATTATATTAATTAACTTATTACACATTCCGAGTTACTTAACGTTTAATCCCTAAGTTTTTTTAGTCCCCCCTTCCTCTCAGCTTCTAAAACCACCATTCTGTTTCACAGCTGAATCTGGTAAAAAGTATCAGGACTTCATGAAAGCGCACTATGCACCTGACTTCAGTTATCAAGAATTTGCTCGTGACTTCACTGCAGAATTTTTCAACGCTACACAATGGAGTGAACTATTCAAGGCAGCTGGAGCTAGGTATGTCGTACTGACGAGTAAACATCACGAAGGCTTCACCTTGTGGCCATCAAAGTACTCCTTCAGTTGGAACTCTGTTGATGTTGGACCACATAAGGATCTCGTAGGTTGTAGATGTTTTCTTCTCTTATATATTTGATGTTGCAATTATTGATCCGTATTTTAAATATATGTATATATCTGGGCATGAAAAAGTCATATACAATCCATTTGAATGAAAAATATAGTATCTAAATCTTCTGTCTTAATTTTTGATAAAACGTTGTCAAGGTTTATATTTATACACAATGTGTACAATTTCCTCCTGGTTTTAAATCATATTTCAAATTTGTAGGTGATCTTGCACAGGCTGTAAGACAAAATACAGACCTGAAATTTGGTCTGTATCATTCAATGTACGAGTGGTTCAATCCCATGTACTTGAATGACAAGAATAACAACTTTGAAACAGATACCTTCGTTACTCAAAAGATATACCCTGAGCTTCTCGAACTTGTCAATAATTATCATCCAGAGGTAATCTGGTCTGACGGTGACTGGGACGCCTCGGACACATATTGGAAATCTAAGGAATTTTTAGCCTGGTTGTATAACGATAGTCCTGTCAAAGATACAGTTGTAGTTAACGATCGATGGGGATCTAACATTCCGTGCCATCACGGTGGCTACTACACCTGTACAGATCGTTATAACCCAGGTAATTGCAATTGTGATTTCCAATTTTTACACATTCATCAAAATTCAGAACTCCGTGATCTTACTTTCAGGTGTGCTCCAGCCACACAAGTGGGAAAATTGCATGACTATTGACAGGAATTCTTGGGGATTTCGAAGGAACGCTGTTCTGGCTGATTACCTTTCACTGAAGGAGTTAGTACACGAACTGGTAGTAACTGTAAGCTGTGGCGGAAATCTGCTTATGAATGTCGGACCGACTAAAGATGGCATTATCGCACCCATTTTTGAGGAAAGGCTTCGTGGTCTAGGTATTAGTTCGTTCTACACATATAACCAATTACCATATTCTTCAATATCTTCATATTTAACAATCTTTGCCTTTTTTCCCCCGTTACGTGGCGATCGATTTATTTATTGCGTAGGTGCTTGGCTGGCAGTAAATGGAGAAGCGATTTATGGCAGCAGACCATGGAGCGTGCAAAATGATACGACGACCGGAGATGTGTGGTATACACAAAGTGCGAATAAGCAAAACCTTTATGCCACCCTTCTGAGCTGGCCCAAGTACGACACTTTATGTTTGGGTGCAAAGGAAATACCTGACAATCCTCAAATATTGCTACTTTCTGATAGTGTGAAACTGAAGGTACCGTACATGTTTCTCGAATTATTTCCGATGGATAAGGTAAAATTGTCCAACTAGGTCGGAGTATGGCCTATTTATTATTAAATTTTTCTCTCTCGTTTTGCAGTGGAAAAAAGTTGGTGAAACTATTTGCATAAGTTTACCTGCAGACGCCAACAAAGGAGAACCAGCATGGACACTTCGTTTTCAAAAAAAAGAATAAACCCGAAGTGAATTAAAATATATAGCTATTTTATATTTACAGTGATGTATTTTGAGTATTAACTGTGATTAATTATATTTTTCCTACAATATTTAAAAAAAATTACGAATAAACTGCGTAAAATTGAATCGCATGTTTGGTCATTATTTTCATTTGCCATTTCAATTACTGATGAAAAAATGATTTCTAACATTTGAAAATATCGGATTTGCCCAAAAGATGAATTTAGTGATGAAAGGGCGTATAATTCTTTTTTTCGCGGCATTAGTTAAAAAAAACACTCAAAACGCGCATCCACATTTGAATTAGCCGAAAAAATAAATAAAGGTAAAAAGCCTTGTGTTTAGTGGATCCGCGCTTTCAGCAACGAAATGTGTTTTTATTCATCACATTTATAAATGGTTATAAAGTTTCATTCTATACTTTTGCATTTTTATTTGGAAACGACACAAGAACCATCGAAATATGAGAATTTATTGATTTCGGGCAGAATTAAAAAATGTTATACATTCTGTAACGTGGCATTTTTGATGCCCGTAACAAGGGGCTCCTTGAACCCTGGGCGGAACCAAAATTTAGGAATTTCCGAAATTGAATCGCGAAGTTTTTGCAAAAGAGCGCCAGGACTAGAGTCACGCTTCCGAAACTACAAGAGGGGACCCCTTAGCGAATAGCGTAAGATATTTCAGGTTTTTTTTGTTCATCGCGGAAATCCAAGGTGGACGCGATTCCCGCTGGCGGCCGGCGCGCCGCAGCCTCTCCCCTTTCACCCCGCCAACAATTGACCGGCGAACTTGCGACGGACCGACTAGTAGGGATGGGCGATATGCATCGATGTTTCAACTATCGATTGTTTTCGGGGGAAACATCGATATTTTTAGTCGATGGTTTTTCTAGGTCAAAATATCGATAGTCGATGGAATAATTTGAACTATCGACATCGTCGAGTGATTTACCTGCAGAGGGTATACTCCATCTTTTTTAACTCCATCTATGATAAAATTACTTATGTTATAGTATAAATGCTTTTAATTATTTGAGTAAAAAATAAATTGAAAATTAGAATTATTATTTTTGTATGTTTATTTTAGAGATAATTATAATTTTTTTAAATTTTCGCGCTCATTTTCAATATCGATATCGACAATCGATGTTTCGATGTTTTTCTAAGAATATCGATGGTTCGATAGCGAAAATTGAAAAAATATCGATAGTTCGATGTTGATGTTTTTTACTGATATCGCCCATCCCTACCGACTAGCGACGAGGGAGCACCACGCTCACCGCCAAGACGTCATGGAGCTGCGCGGAGGACGAGATTGCGATCTAGCTTTAAGTTCTGCGCAGCGATGCTATTGAAGGTGTGCGTCGAGTAGCGCGATCGACGAAATCGATGACGGATCGATTATTGCGTATTCTTGTGGGTATGACGTCACGTGTGGGATGGCGTATCGAGATCCGTGTTGCGGCAGGTAGTAGGTTTTTGAAACCACTCTAGTTCTGGCGGTCGTGATAAGTAGTCACGTTTTGGGGAGTTTCGCGAAGTAATGGAGTCGCCCAAAAATCGCAAGGGGAATGGAAAGGGGGTTGCAAGGATGTAGAAGGTAAGCGCTGCTTCTATCCCCGCGATTGAATTTCGAGCATAATTGCGAAAAGGCTTGCCGAGTACCGGATAGCCGTTTTGGATTTGCGTTGTAGAGAAGTACTCGAAATTCTTTTGCCGATTCTTTTGCTTGATGACCGTAGCCTGAATACGCGTGTTAGAGTAGAGTAAATTTTGAGTTCCTGAGAAAGTTGAGTAGAGTCACGGGTTTTAGTTGAGTCTTTCTCGTTAGTGAAATCAAGTATAGCCGAATTTCGCTGTACCGGATCGAGCCGCGTTATCGGGTTTTTTAAGTGTCACCTCTCGAGTAGGTCGGGAAGTGCCGAATTGGAGTGCTCGGATTAGCGGGTAACGTTTTGGAGCTCCGAGTCGGGTGAGATCTCGAGTGAGATTGAGGACGCCGTCTGTTCGGTAGCCCGACGGCGCACCGTCGAATAATTAGTTTTAGTTTCGTTTCGAGCAATAAATACTAATTTAACAAACTTACGCCTTCTATGTAGTTGCGCACGTTGAGCTTTTCGTTTTGGGAATGTGCACCATCATCGCCACAGCCAACCGGCAATAGGAGAACGTTCTTACCAGTCACTTCTTGGAAAGTTAGCGTCACAGGAATGGAACCACCCTCACGCGACAAATCCGGATCAACCTTGTAGACGTGTTTCGTTGCTTTACGACCGGCTAGGTAGTGCGGGTGATCCGGATTCTCTGTCCATGGTTTTCCACCATGACCCATGCTGACTTTCATTGTGTTGGGACTGCCTCTAGTCACCCATTGCTTTTCCAAATGACGTCGCACCAGCGACTCAACCTCGTTCGGGGTCATGTCTGGCACTATTCTTATCGAAAATTTGCCAATCACCGTTCGTGGTTAACTCAGGCTACGACGTCGCGAATATACCGGGTGACTGAGAAAACCCTTGCGTATGTTCGCGCGCACATTACCCCTCTGATGGTTTGCCTGCTATTATCGCCTTTCCATTTGCTTTCTGGTTTAAATTTTATTTGGATTTTTGGTTTCGATTTTTTTTCGTATCTCTGTTTTTTTTATTATCAGGGGACGATTGCGGAACTTTCGATTGCAGGTCGCGGCTGATTTTTTTAGTTTTTTTGGTTTTTCTTTTTTTTTTTTGCCGCAGGGGCGACGGTGTATGATTTCAGCCCGAGACTATTGTTTTTGATTTTTGTGTTGTGACGCTATCGCAATTACTTGAGTTGAGGATTGCGGGTGTGGGTTCTCAGTGTTATATAACAGATACGCTTGCCCGGGATGACTCCTCTTGTTCGCTACAGAATGTTTAGAATTTTGAATTATGTTTGGATTTCGAAGACCGCTGTTGATTGGCCGGTTGGTTTTGAAGGTTGTACTTGAAAACAGCTGTGGCGTTGTTTCGACTGACACCATCCTGAGCGCTGTCGTGTACAATTTTTTTTTCTCTTTCTCTTTTTGTTTTGATTCCGCGGTCAAGGTTTGTTTATTGGATTTCGTTGGTCGCGGTTATGATACTAATACAAGCGGGTGCGAGGGGTGAGTCCCAGTGACAAGTGGTGCTCAATAATTCCAGATACGATTGCGAGTCCGAGCACTCACCGTGGCAAAATTGCCACTGGGAAGGGAGGCAGTGGCGGTAGTGGCGAAAACCAGGAGGCTCGGTCATCTGATGTGACCCAGGCGGAGGTCTCTTGGATACGGTTATCGATGCATTTTTTTTTAATGTTTTTGTTTGTTGATCAATGAATACTGCGCATTGGCGTGTAATTATCTTAAGCTTGCGGTCACCTCGCGGAGTTCGGCTCGCGGGATGCAGCGCTGGCGCTCTGACACCCCCCACGTTCCGTCTAGGGGGGGGAGAATTGTAACGTGGCATTTTTGATGCCCGTTACAAGGGGCTGCTTGAACCCTGGGCGGAACCAAAATTTAGGAATTTCCGAAATTGAGTCGCGAAGTTTTTGCAAAAGAGCGCCAGGACTAGAGTCACGCATCCGAAACTACAAGAGGGGACACCTTAGCGAATAGCGTAAGATATTTCAGGTTTTTTTCGTTTTTTTTCTTTATTTTTCGAGCTACAACGGCATCAGGCAAGAAGTCGACACCGAATTCGAGGAAATTGCGAAGTGGCGGACTAGCGACAACAATTGCGAAGGAAGGATGTCGAGGCTGCGGAGGGGGAGCCGACGCAGATCCCCGCATCGCGGGAATCCAAGGTGGACGCGATTCCCGCTGGCGGCCGGCGCGCCGCAGCCTCTCCCCCTTCACCCCGCCAACAATTGACTGGCGAACTTGCGACGGACCGACTAGCGACGAGGGAGCACCAAGCTCACCGCCAAGACGTCATGGAGCTGCGCGGAGGACGAGATTGCGATCTAGCTTTAAGTTCTGCGCAGCGATGCTATTGAAGGTGCGCGTCGAGTTGCGCGATCGACGAAATCGATGACGGATCGATTATTGCGTATCTTGTGGGTATGACGTCACGTGTGGGATGGCGTATCGAGATCCGTGTTGCGGCAGGTAGTAGGTTTTTGAAACCACTCTAGTTCTGGCGGTCGTGATAAGTAGTCACGTTTTGGGGAGTTTCGCGAAGTAATGGAGTCGCCCAAAAATCGCGAGGGGAATGGAAAGGGGGTTGCAAGGATGTAGAAGGTAAGCGCTGCTTCTATCCCGGCGATTGAATTTCGAACATAATTACGAAAAGGCTTGCCGAGTACCGGATAGCCGTTTTGGATTTGCGTTGTAGAGAAGTACTCGAAATTCTTTTGGCGATTCTTTTGCTTGATGACCGTAGCCTGAGTGCGCGTGTTAGAGTAGAGTAAATTTTGAGTTCCTGAGAAAGTTGAGTAGAGTCACGGGTTTTAGTCGTCTTTCTCGTTAGTGAAATCAAGTATAGCCGAATTTCGCTGTACCGGGTCGAGCCGCGTTATCGGATTTTTTAAGTGTCACCTCTCGAGTAGGTCGGGAAGTGCCGAATTAGAGTGCTCGGATTAGCGGGTAACGTTTTGGAGGATTTTGAAAAGATTTGATTTCGGTTGCGTTGCGATTAAGTATAGTTTAGGTTACGTTTAGTTGCGCCTGCATTGAATTCCGTACCCGTTAGTTAAGATAATGTAGATTTAGTTGCGTTACCTTGAGCTTGTGTTTAGTTGAAGTTAAATGTAGTGGTGCTTGCGCTTAGTTAAGTTGCCGTTTAGTTAAGGTAGTGTTTAGTCGAGTTGAGGTGATGTATAGTCGAAATTGCCGTTGCGTTGAGCAGCAGTTGAGACGAGAAGTTTGAGCATTGAGTTTTGGTTGCGTTTAAAATACAGTAACGTTTGCGGATTCGTTTAGATTTAGGGCGGTTCGCCCTAAAACTTCGCGATATTGTTTTAGATCCAGGGTACATCGTGGACGCCAAATTATTGTGCACGCGGTAAGTTCTCGGTCATTTTCTCCGAGTGACCGAGGAGCGGGAAAAATCCACGTCACAATTCTTAAAAAATAATATCGAACATAACGGTATAAGGGCGTATAATGGCGCATACTTCCTTAAACCATTACATGCGATATGTTTAATTCGATACATTTTAATAATATCATAATATTCATAAATCGGGACGTAAGAGTATCAGTGTATTCCTCGATACGCGTTCATAGACTTATAGGAAGATTTAGTGTTGTAGTTGAGAAACTTCGTAGAGATAAGCTCCGAGTAACTTTGTCTGAAAGCAAAAATAAACATAGTTAGTATCGGTGTGACACGAACATTTGTTTTTTTCTTTCTTTCATAAAATATTGTTATACAGAATGTTAAATACTAATTTAACAAACTTACGCCTTCTATGTAGTTGCGCACGTTGAGCTTTTCGTTTTGGGAATGTGCACCATCATCGCCACAGCCAACCGGCAATAGGAGAACGTTCTTACCAGTCACTTCTTGGAAAGTTAGCGTCACAGGAATGGAACCACCCTCACGCGACAAATCCGGATCAACCTTGTAGACGTGTTTCGTTGCTTTACGACCGGCTAGGTAGTGCGGGTGATCCGGATTCTCTGTCCATGGTTTTCCACCATGACCCATGCTGACTTTCATTGTGTTGGGACTGCCTCTAGTCACCCATTGCTTTTCCAAATGACGTCGCACCAGCGACTCAACCTCGTTCGGGGTCATGTCTGGCACTATTCTTATCGAAAATTTGCCAATCACCGTTCGTGGTATCACAGTCTTTGCCCCAGGCTCACTGAAAGCTCCTTCGATACCATGTAGAGAAAGGCTTGGATAGCGCCAGCGGTGCATCAATAGTTGCGTCTATTTTTTAAAAATCATTTGTAATCAAAGTAATAAATTTTTTTTCTTAGACTACAAACATTCTGAATTATTATTTATCCTAGTATTCAGTAGAAAAATTCATTATACTGCGACAGATAACAAATTAGACAAACCTTGTCCTCATTGTGCGCCAACCTGGACGTTCCAACCTGCGTACGGAATTCATCCACATCAAATTCTATTGTCTTGTAGCTTTCGAGTTCAGCATCTGTGATCTTAGCAACTTTGTCGTAGATGCCATCGATTTTAATTCGACCGTCGATATCCACTAACGTGTTCATTAGGAAGATCAGATCGGCCATAGCTTCGTATACAGTACCGCCGAAAGTCCCGCTGTGCAGATCTTTGCTCGCACAGCTGACCTCCAGGTTAAAATAGCAGATACCCCTGAGACCGTATGTTATGCAGGGCTTTGTCGTACCCAGCCAGTAATTGTCCGAAATGCATACATAGTCGGTACCCTTCAAGAACGTATCTTTACGATCCCACAAGAGCTCGTCAAGACCTTCGCTTCCGCTCTCTTCCATGCCCTCAAAACAGAACTGAAATAGCCAGCATAAGTGAATGGATAATCTATTGGTGATGAAAGATTCCCTTGGGTCAATGTTGCGATATTGGTCTTTCCGAAGAGATAGAAAAAGAAACTAGAATGTTGAACAAGCGAGGTATATATTCACCTTTATATTAACTGGGATTTCTTCCCCGATAGCCTTATATCCTTGCAAAGCATGAATCCATCCAAGGACAGGACCTTTGTCGTCAGTACTTCCTCTACCGTAAAGTTTTTCGTCTTTTTCGACCAATTCAAATGGCTCGGTGTCCCAACCATCTTCGACTAAAGCCGGCTGAACGTCTAGGTGTCCGTACAAAAGTACCGTCTTCTTTTTTGGGTCGGAGCCAAGATCTCCCAGCAGAATTGGTGGCAGGGGAATCTGTTTGCCGTCGGGAAGTGTTTGCTTTCCAATATCCACAAGTTCTGTTGTAGATCCCAATTCCTTTAGCTTTTTTTCTGCCCACTCCATCATTCTCACTATGTCGTTCCTTTTGTCGGGCCATGCTGAGACGGATTTTATTGCAACAGCCTCCCTGAGAGCCTCAATGTAATCAGACTTGTGGGCATCTATATGGCTGTAAAATATTGTCGAATATGAGGTATTCTGCAATACATTAACTCGGAATCTAACAATTCTTTATCTTGTAATAGTATTAAATTAACATCTGCCTATCGCTCTGAAATTAATCTATGACTATGTTCTTGATCCTGTTTTAAAATGATATTCAGTGATGGATGGATTGTCAGAAGTGATCTGAAGGGAATTAATCAAAATTAGGGCCACGGATCACATCTAGTAACGTAGACTGCCTTATCCACAATGTATCCCAAATAGCTATCACAAGATAAGCCGCTGTCTGATATATTAAGTGGCCCGTCAAATCGTCAACAAATAAATAAGGATAAGCCAAATTATCAGTAATCAGTCACGCTAGTTTTTCTCAAAATATTTCAATAAATTATTGTTTATCGTATGGAAGGCTCGTTGAATCAAATTAAATTATCTGTCTTGCAGTATCGCACAGGACTTTTTTATTTCTAATTTTCTAAATACATGCAAATAATTTTCTTTGGCATATTGGTGAGGTTGGAAAAACATTATCCTACAAAATGCTCCAGACACAAATCATGCATTTTAACTAAGGTATTTGAAAAACAAAAAAAATCGTTAATTACCTAAACAGTTTGCTCAACGTTGCCGGTAGTGGCTGATCCATGGTTGATATTGGATTACGTCCTTAGGTCGGCTAAAGAAGAAAAGCAGGAGTTCAATTGTTAGAACTGGTACAATGAGAAGATCTTTTGAGACAAGAGAGGGAATTTTTACCGACTGACTTTTATAGCAAGCAGAATATTCTTATCGGCTCTGCTCTAAGCTGAACACTATGGTGTGCTGTGTAAATTTATCTAATCTTTGTACGGAACGCCTGTCTGCCAGTATCGCGGGTATATAAAAACGCTTGGATACTCGTACTTTAATTGAGTAAGTGTTGTCTGTATGGGCAACAGATGAGATACGTGGAATAAATAATGACTATCACGTTTTTATCTTGTCAGTAGGAAACGTTTACAGGACTATAACGGGTCCGATTTCTTTTCGCCTAACAACACGCGGGTATATACTTATGTGTTATTAATTAAATGAGAAGAGATCGAAAGAGGACGTCAATTCTGGCAGAAATTAAGATAAAAGGACCAGAATTGGATTTTTGTTTGCCACGTCGATAGGTTTATTTATAGTTCATTCAACGGTAATAATATGACAATTTTCGAGTTTTGTCACCAATGATAGAGATGAGACGAAATTTGACATGCGTCGCTTCTCATTAGCTATATTCCATATGTATGTACAAAAGAAAACGAAACGCCGGGCTTACGTGAGAATTCAATTACCGATAAATGACCGTGTTTATCGCTAGAAGTACAAATTCCGGTGCTTCAAGTGATGACTGTGAAGTGCCAACTTGCGTTGCGTTCTAAAACAAAGAAATCCCGGTTTAATGACCGTAGATTTCTGTACACAGGCCACACAGGCATAGAAACAACAATGACAACCAAAAAATAATTTTCGCTGCGCTGGTGTTGGCAGACCTGTTTCAACATGTCAAATTCTCCACCCGTTTCGCTTACGTGGATACCGTTTGACTTTATTCTACTTTATTCTGCGTAACATATTTTGGAGTACTTTATCTGTGACTTCTTTCTGCGATAAACAATATAAATACGGTAATATCTGGCAATTTCATACTCATTTCCACGATAATTCATCATCACGCGTTGTAGGTTCTATCAATTTTCGTCATTTAAAAGACATACGTAAAGCCGGTTTTTTTAACGAATACATGCCAATTCGCCGGATTAATCATATTGTATTTACACCAGCAGAAAAATAGCGCAAACCGCGGCTTAAAAGACGGGCAGTAGTTAAAGTAACCGAATTTGCAGTAGAAAATGTACCGATCGACCATTCTTGAGTCTGAATAGTGTAAAAAGACTTACTTGTAAATGCAGGTAGCATTCGTTTGTCTGTCAATATAATTGCCTAAAACATCGAATCTTTGTGATACTGGACAAAAACACTGTGTATGAGTATTAAAATCCTCGAATATATTATGATCTATATTTTACTCCTAATCTTAACACCTCTTAATCATCAGGATCAATTTACAGTCTGGGTTTTCAACTGCAGATATGTCGTCCAGGATGAATCTGAAGGATAAATTACAAGACGATACTTTGGATCTGAGCATGTCAGACCTTCAGGAAGTACCTGTAAAAGACATTGTGAGTATAAGCGATGATACTTTGTTATTTTTTGATTAAATTTTACATAGATATGACTTTGTAATCTGCGAATGCGTCGACATTGTTAACCATGCCTAATTTCTAATCATATTAATTTTTCAGGCTGTAATCAGAAAAGCATCCCACTTGGATCTCTCGAACAACAGGCTGGTCTCTTTGCCCGTAGGTTTGTTTTTTCGATTTAATTTCAAGTATTTAGTGCTGCTCAAATTTGTGGTGGAACAATTTCGAGCAGGAAATTGCATGATTATTTTAGATTTAATGAAATTATTTACATAAGTTCTAGCACCTGTTTTCAAATTTTATTTCATATTCTTTACAGAAAACATTTGCCACATTAACACACATAGTCAAGCTGGATCTGAGCAAAAACCAATTGACAGAGTTGCCGGAAAATTTTGGAGATATGCGCCAACTCAAATATCTTGATCTCTACAGTAATAATGTAATTGAAATCTCATCAGTTCTTAGCTCGCCACAAAATAATCTGCAGTAATTGCAGTCAGCCTGTAATATATGTCATGTGAATTTCAGATAAGTCGATTACCATTGAGCTTAGGTGAGCTAAAGAATTTAAAGTGGCTGGATTTAAAGGAAAACCCTCTCACACCAGGCGTAGCTAGTGTTGCCGGATTGTGCAGTAATGCCAAAGAATGCCAAGCTTGCGCTCGCAATGTTGTTGCGTATTTATCTAGTGCAAAACGAGCTATTGACGAGGAACAACAGCGTAGGATAATCGCAATTGCAGCAGGTGCGACTACCAGTTTATTAGCAATATCTCGTGATAAATATTTCTTTTCGTTTGACATTTAAATTTCAAAACTGATATACCAGCCAACTATGCTCTTCTTATCAAAGTGTTGTATTTTGTTTAAAATTAGTTGAAGCAGAGAAAGGTGCGGCACCTACGAAAAAAGATGGGAAAAAGAAGAAGAAAAAAGCAGAACATAAGGAGAGCAGATCGCAATTAGATAGGGAAAATTCGGCAGGCCTTAAGTCGGACCGACAAAAGACCAATGGGCATACATCTGCACTAAGACTGAAGTCCGAGTATAAAAATACTTACGGATTATCATCTTCGCCGAGAGGTAACGAAGATATATCATATGTGTTAATAATTTATAGTAACTTCCAAAGTAATTTGAAAATTCGGTAACTATGAACCTGGATGAAAAATTGTTACATACAAGATCAAAACTATGTTATATTAGCCGAGCAAGTTGTAAGTTTTCTTTTTTTTTGTTTTTTTCATCTTGTTTCAGATGGAATTGCAGGTAGACTGTGCAGAGGTTTGATCAAACTGTTCTTCTGGTTGATAGCGATAAGTATTCTTGTTGTATTAGGGCTTGTGTCATTGCCCTTGTTTGACAAGAAACGGGCGGATTCTATTTCCGATTACTTGGAGCTCCAAACGGGACAGCCAGTTCGGTATTACCAACAATCAAGTAGTGAATATTTAGACAAATTTATTGACAATGTTATTCTATGGACTGAACAAGCACAAATCGTTTTGAAAGAAATTTATTCCAAGTATTTTGCTATTGGGAGTAGTTTGAAAAACGATTTATAAGTATTTGACGTAAATTTATATATTTCGTCGAAAATGCACGATTAAAGTTTACATTTATCTACAATTGTTGATATTGGCAAGTTATATATTATGTGTACTTATTTATATATCCATTGATTCCTCTTTGCTAACAGAGAAGCTAAGTAATTTAATGTATAATTGTGAATACAAGGTGATTTTTCACGTGAATTGAAAAGATTCGAAAATATCAAAGATTCTTTACATATTACCCATGTTTAAAACATATGTGGCATCACTTTACATCATACTCAACAATTTTAAATTTACACCTACAAATACCTGTATAGTTCGATATGAATATACAAATTTAGACACGCAGCTTTTTTGAATTTTCTTTATTTTCAAAACATATATCAGTTAAAATATATACAAACAAAAAAAATCACATATGTACAAAAGTATAAAATATTATCATATGGCTGCTTAACACATTAATCTGTAAATCGATAAGCCTTGTCTGTCAAAAGATAGAGGCATCTGTGATTTTATGGAAAAAAAACCCATGAAAACATAAAAATATCACGAGTTGCCAACAATTGAGAGATTAGAATTCTTTTCTTATAAACATGCTGACTTAAATACTTGTTTGATACATATGTAGACACATTAAACATTATACAACAGTCATTCCCAGTTATATGTAGGTATACTTCGGGCTTTTTCCGTCAGAATGTACAGCAATCAGAATTGAAATTTTTGATCCCATCGATATTTTTATAGGTGATTAAACAAATGAGAGGAGGTTTCACAACTTTTTTCGAATATTTTCGTACATGTGTTCTGGAGATATGAATTTAAAAATTTTTTTTTTTAAATTTTGACGGAGAAAGCCCCTTTTATTCTATTGAACAGTTTTCACAGCTTGCATATTCACCATCAATTGTCGAACTGGCTCACAGCATTTCTTGATTTTTTGTTTCTCTGTTACTTAAAATGTCATTCAATATTTTGACACTTTAAGCGATTCACTTTAACGGCAATCGTCATAAATATCATTCCCAATATGACATGCTCCATGCTTTGTAATATATTGTTTAGCTTGGGGCATTTTGAACTTTTTTCCACCACTAAACAGTTGTCGAACTTTCTTTTCTGAACTCGATTCTTCTGGCTTGAATGTAGAAAATTTGTTGGTCTTTGCAAATAATTTAATTTCTGACGATTTTGCTTTAGGAAGGGTCCAAACACCATTTGATGGAGTTTGTACCATAGGTTTACTTTTAGCTTCTTGATTTGCACGTTTCTTTTGAGCGACTATCCCTACGTCATCATAAATTTCCTCACCATTATTGTCAGACAGGCTATTCGGAGGCGGCGTCTGCGCACCTGCATCTGGATTCACTGGTATTTGGTAATGTTCTGAACTCTCTTCGAGATTTGATTCGGCAGGTTGATTCTGATAAATATCATCTTCAAAACTTTTATCCAAGTTACGAACTACCTTTGAGAATTTTTTGTACGACAAGCTTGCGACTGATTGTTTTTCAAAGACTGATTTATTGTTCATCAATAATGCATTAGTCTTTTGTTTGTCATCCAATATCTTTACAGGTTTAACGATGCAATTTACAGGCTCATTGCTTTTGATACCAATATCATCATAGATCATTTGTTCCTCTATTTCATGATCCAAAGGCTTTTTGTCAAGAAGCGGTCTTGGCGGTGGTGGACTATTGTAGTCTGATAAATCAAGTGCTCCTGTATTTATGTCACTACGTTTCAATTCCTCAGAATTTTCATCCAAAGGTAGTGATTTATTATACGGAGCTGATATATTGTCGTTATTTTGAGGGGATAAGGAGATTGGGTTTTTCTTCGAATCTCCTTTCTGCGGCGATTCGCTCTTTTGCCTTATTCTGTCAAGTATAGATCTGAATGCTGATGACTTTGCCAGTGTCTTAGGTGCCTGTTTCTCAATATCGTTTTCTGTCGTTTTTTGCATTACTTTCTCCATCTTCCTAAGATTTTGCACTTCCTCTTTTACCTGCACCACGTCATCGTATGTATCGCTTTCTTCACTCTCGTGTACACTCGCTTGTGTTTGCTGTACTACATCGACATTCTGTGTTTCGATTGATTTCACTTTCTGCAATATACTATCTATGTCATCGTACAAGTCTGCTTGTTCCACATCACCTTTAAAATCAACATCCTGGCTGGTATGATTTTCTTCAGGAATCATAGAATAAACCATATCTTTATCTTCGCTAGGAAATTCTTCGGACAAAGGTAGAGATGGAAGTTTCCTCGCAGTGCGGACTAGAACCCGAGGTGGTGCAGGTTTACTAGGTTTGCTGCTCTTTGGTTCAGATAGTTCCTCAACATATTTTGCAGGAACTTTCTGTGGTAACATTGGAGATTTCGAATTTATTGACGACTCTGCGGTGCTAGTTGTTAGTGATTTTTCATTAACATAATTTGAGGTAGGAATCTTTGGCGGTAAGTTTAGTGCTTCCTGAATGCTAGTGATAACAAGGTCCTCGTAATCTTCGTTTGAGTTTCGATCTGTTGAACAAGGTTCAACTTTCACAGGCTTCGGGGTTGCCTTCACTGGTTGCGAGGCTTGATTTGCAGTTGCGGTCTTTTCTTGTATTTTATGAATCGCTGTCATCCACTGCGACATATTTGTTGGGGCGACAGCTATGAACTGAAACCAAGTAAAATAAAACTCATAAGACATTGTTTACACGTGCATCTAATTTAATAATTTTCGTGTATTTATTGGCAACGATGCGTCACCTGAAACTTTCTATTGTCCTTCAAGCAAATCTCGAATGTTGAATCTACCAGCTTCTTAGGACTAAATTGCTTGGCGTTCACAGGTTGGCACATAGAACCCTTTAAGGGTAGGATCTGTGTAGGTTCTGGATCTCTCTTATTGTTGTAGCAAAGAATATGTGCGTCTAAGAGAGCTGGAAAAGAATTGGTAGAGTAAAGTTCCGAGCTTCCACATGGAGCATGATTTTTCCAAGTAGTTCACCGCCAATGATGATTGACAATCTTCAATCAGCGGAAAACAAAAAAACCGTTTATTTTTTGTTAAAAAAAATTAAATCAAACGTTGCATCTTCACTTGACGTTAGAGAAGTTGTAAATAAGACCCGCATCGCCGATTCAAATACGTATTTGATATCAAAAGTGATATACACACCAGCCCAAAATAAGCGAGTGCCTTCAAAGACAAATCTTCTCTCCTTTCTCCGAAGCTGCTCAAATTTCTGTGATTTTGCTTCGGCCTCTTGCGCATTCATCTTAGCGTATATTTCTGTACTTTCAGAATCATCGATTTCTTCGACGGTCGCCAACTCATCTTGCTTGACTGTAGATACGACATTCGTAGATGACTGCGTATCGTGATACGGTCGTTGGATAACAGGTGAATCTGTAGGAGGCAACGGCTGGACATAAGTTGGTGGTCTGGATGGTGATGCAAAGTGTTTGGGAAAAGTAGTCGGAATTTTAGTTTCAGTCGCAGACCGTATCTTGATCAGGCTATTTTTATGCAAAAAGCTTGGAATACAGGGTGTTATATAATCTTCCGATGAATCTGGTCGTTGGGCTGAACAATTTGAAAGCGGCTTGTCAGGCTGCATGTTGACATATTCGTCCGGTGGTTCCCCGTTGTCTCCAATGCGTTTCAAAAGTCTCTCTCGCGAGGCATCGAGCGTCGGTGGTAGGGCAATAGTGGAGAGACTACGCAAAAAGCCCAGAACGTCTGAAATTTGAAAATGAAATTTAAATGATGTAATGAAACTAGAAGAAATTTCAACTAATCCCTGTCCATTATTCAGACGACATTGCTTGCAAGAGAATGAGAACAATTGACTCAACCTGAAAACGAATTCCGTTTGGTTTGCCTCGATTGAAAATTAAGAGAAAAAAAAAACTTAAACGTGAATGATTAGTCACAGTTTACGCATTTGAACTAATAAAAACTTTGTGTCATCTTATTTCATCTGTGATATCAATTTCAATCAACGCTATCGCTTTCGCTGGGACAATTTGTCAAGAGTGGTCAGCGACCGAGAAATCCTTAATATAGACGACGTTGAAGTTCGTAAAGTTGTAGTAACGAAACGTTGAGAAAAGATCACTATTTTCTTTTTTTTACAATGATTTTGAAGTAACTAGGATTGCAGAATATAAGTATGTTTTCTTTTATTACGGTTGACTGTAATTCAAACAGTTCGAAAATTTCAAAATAACGGTTTTTCTTCGGCATGCATTCTTACGATAACGTTACTAACTTCAACATGATTAAGGTCGTGTAGTACTCTTACCCTTACCGACCGAGCAAACTCACCCTTTTTCTTCTTTTATTAATCAAACAAACAAACGGAAAGGATTCAAATTTATGAGTAACTTTATTGAATTCCGTTACATAAGAACCATGCATCGAAATTTGAACCCTTTCCGTCCGTTTGTTTATGTAATGTAGGGATAGGAAGAAAACGGGTGAGTTGGCTCAGTCGGTAAGGGTATGAGTACTGCATGAGCATGAGCATTATATAGAAAAATATGCTTATCTATGGGGAATTTGAATTGTCAGCAATGATTGAATAATTTTGAAAAAAATTTTAAGGAACGTGCGGCTTTTTAATCTTTGAAGGCAATCGTGGACATTGTCGGATAAAAATTCGGGAACATTGTTCAAATTAGCTCGAGACCATCCCACTCTTCATAATAGCCACGTGAAACAATGTCAAGGATTTTGCCGCGCCTCATTCCTAATCGACATAATATAGGTTCGATGAAAACTCGAACCGACAATGAAATCGACAATGAATGACAGCGCCTTTCAAAAGCCGACAGCCGATCATTTTCCCCACGGACATTGAGGATAGGAACAAAGATATCTGATTACATCACTGTTAGTTCAACCGCAATTTACATACAGTTATGTATCGGCTATTCCACGATTACCAAACATAAACTAATTTTCATCGCAGTCTCGAGTTCATGCCTTTAAAGAGTTAACGCTTCGCACGAATTTCACTCGACGTAATTTTCCATAAGCTTAAATTTTTATTTCAAGAAAATACCTGTTGATTTACACGTAGTATACCTGTGACAGATACATATCTGTTACTTAATCGTGGTTTCAACCAAATAACTTATACAGAATAACTTGTCTGCAGTCGTAAAATAAATCTATAATCTAAACGGTATTGTTGACATGGATTTTTTTTCAAATGGCTCGATAAAAACAGCCCGTAATTTCTGACACATCACGACAATACGTATTATGGGAAATGGGTGTGGTTCATAAGTGTAATTATAAACTTGACACATAAAAACACGAGTATGATTGAAATCGAGATGACACATTTTACGGGAGATAAATGCTACGCGAGTCCGCTCTGACACACAGCGGTTGAATTTGAGATAAATCATGTCGAGGGATGAAATAATCACTGACGCATTAGCACTTTTAATTACAGTTTACTTACCCTGCCGAAGTTCGTAGTCAAATTCCATTTCGAATGTGTGGGAGTCTTCCACATTGATTAAATTATTATTTTATCACACCTTGAAACGTTTATTCGACACTGTTTCATTTCTCATTTTTTCGTAGTCAGTGTTAGCAGGTGTATCCGATGTATTTAATTTCGCCAATTTTACCTCTGGAACGGCATCGCTCTGTTATCTTCAAACGTGACAAAAATATTTCGTATTATTTGTTTGAAATATCCATGCAAAGTGAAGTATAAGACGAATTAGTTGTGTGACGTTTTACAGACTGGAGGATAGAATTCTGGCTACTGGAGTATTCAAAGCACGCCCCCGCACTGACCGTCTTTGATTTAATATGATTTTTAAAACGCACAACGAAACCGTCGTACTGCGTTCTCATACCGTTTGCTCTTCACTATTTTATTCTCAGTTATTATTAAATCTGTAGTGAGTATTGAATGAGGATATACGAGTACACTGTGCGCACGGCCGGATGCTACAAAGATAAGTTACGTTATCTGGTTTTCCATTCGTACGAAACATCAGAAAACATTAGCAGTAAAAATACGTTCGAACAAAGCCTGAAGCCGAAGGGGTCAAGTTCTTCATAGAACTACATAGACTCTAAACTAAAATCACCTGAAATTATGGGACAAAAATAATTCTACACTGTATAATTTATCAATGTCTCATAATAGTTACATACATGCTCACGTACACTGTTTCGCAGTTAACACATGGGTCACGTCGTTAATTGAAATAATTTACGGCGACATCGACTGCTGCAGTATATTGGTATACCACCGTGGAATGTTTTTCGTTGTTATGTCATTGTAAAATAGTAAGACTCACGACAAACAAACAGGAATTAATGATCAGGTGTATAAGCGTGATTGAAACCAACGGACGTCGTCGACTTCCAAGACAAAACAACGCGTTCACCACGAATCTTGAAGCTCGAAGAAAAGTTTACCGTATGTATACGATAAAATTTCTCCTCAAGCATCCTCTAATTACGTCACTCTCTAATACAAACTGCACGAATACCATATACCTACTTGTTAAACCCGACCACAAATTGCACCTACTGTGCCGACAGTTGGACCTGTGTTCATATTCCGAGTGTCCAAGCAGCGTCTTCCCACGTATAATTGTTACTGAATTTTATTGGCCCTTTACCATTGTTAGCCATGCGTCTGGCCGCGTTGTCTTTGCCGATGCAACGCCCACCTATAAGATCCGTCAATTCAGGGTGTCTGGCTGTCGGAGAAATCTGGAAAACCGGGAATTTTTCGTGCCTCTCGAAAAACCGGGAAATGTAGGGGAATGCGGGCTTATGTTCTGGAATTTTTGTATTTCCTTCCTGACTAGTGTCAACTAGGAGATTAGCGTGAAAAGGGTACAAGTCACGATAAATTTGGTTTTTGGAGGTACTTTTGAAAATTGATTAATTCACCTTGAGTACTATGTAAAATTTATGAAAAATATAAACAATTACTAAAATGTTTCATGTTTCGGTAAAATGGCCAATTCCAATCTTCCGTTAGTTTCTTATAATTGGAGTATTTATATTGATATATTTGGTTATTGAGTTTAAAAAAAAAAAATAAGCAGTAAAAATTATTTTCACTTACGATGAAGACGTACGTCTAATTTTTAACTAAGTGAGTGTTTTCTAGTAAATTTAGGCTGAAATGAGTCCTCGAAAATAACTATTTTCGTCTGTAAAACCGGGAAATGTCAGGGAACTTGTGTTTGTTCTGAGAGTTCGGATGGTTTTCAAAATTTTTCGGCCAACGTTTCGATACATTCGGAATTTTTGTATCGTAAAAAATGTCAAAGTTTCCGCAACACGACGATAATATGATCGAACACAGAAATAGACACGTGTTTCGGAAGTTCGGTTCGATCGATCCAATGAGAGTGAGAAAAGAGCCGCGAGAAAGCTCTGATGTCGCTCTTAATCAATCGTACAATCGTCTCCGAAATTAAAATCAATCAATTTTCATCAACCCTCGTGACATAGGTATGTATAACAATTGTACGATATCGGCACAGTAATCTGTCACGGACGTCTTAACCGTCAGGTCTGGAAGTCAAACTTGCGGTTGAATATTTGCCACTTCTTGACCATTAAACTGATACCATTTAAACACCAGGAAAAAGGATATCCCACCGTAACTTTTAGCTCGGTTCTACGGTTCTCTACGTCCCGTAAATACAATGTTCGCTGAGTACCCACATGATATTGGTAAAAATCAAAGTAACGCTCTAAGAAAATGAATAGTAATGTTAAAACGTCAGACGATACCAAACGTTGACAACCCCCCAAGTGAATTCACTTCGCGGCATGCAAAACTCGCCGACTAAAACAACTCCGACGACTGTATATTACTGGCTTACTGAATGGACTGAGTGCCTTTCGTGATGGTTATTTAAAATTCAATTCACTAGCCGTCGAGGACGTTAACCAACCGCGTATATGCCTCGATGGTCACAGTGTTGAGCACGTGCGACGTCGCTGGTGACTCCCGCAGAGTTCTCGGGCGCCAGTTGACGTCCAGGAGTCAGGAACTCTTGAATCACCATAATACTTGGCCGTCTTCTCCCTCCTCCTCTGCTGTAAACTCTTTCTCTCTCCCTCCCTACTCTTTCTCTCTCTCTCTCTCTCTCTCTGCGTTTCTTACGGAAATACAGTACCAATAATACCCAACCAGTTGTAATCGCCGGAAAATCCTCTGAGGGCAATTTTCATATTATGTACTTTCTTCCCAACTATTATATCAGTTTCTGCAATTACTCATGTCTGCTAAGTTTCAGAGCACCAATCGTCGTCGGGCAGTATCCAGAGATAATGTGGTTTATTTTAGACAATATGTACATGGCTAAAGACTGCCTTCCATGTGCAGCACATCGTTACAAGATCAGAACCCAAGCGAACGATCGCCCTGCGCCTCTGGTATCAGTGTTTACGTTTTTCGCCGGCTACAGGCGGAGGACGTGGCATCTTCATGAAGACCTTGAAGGCGTCATAGATGAACCATTGCAAAGCGGTCAACGTCCCAATCATGATAATCCGGGGTCCCAGTCCGCTCCACAGACCCACGAAGCCGACCTTCTTCACAATTTCTGCCGCTGTTGAGCCCTTTTGCTGGTTCAATTTGCTGACAACAGTGTCGGCCGGGTGGCTGACGACGGCGCAAAAGATGCCGGCGATGTATCCAGCGGCAAAAGTAACCAGAAGCTGTTCCGCTTTGGTACACTGGGTACGCGGTTTGGGAACGACGTAGCGATAGAGTAGCTCCAGCGTCTTTTCGAAGGATGTGAACTTCATCATGGTGTAAGGAACCTGTCGGAACCACAGCGGCACCAGTCCTTTGTAGAAAACGCCAACGCCGTCCTCTCGCATCATGACGCCCATCGCCTTGCTCATGGAGGTCGTGAAGCCCGGAGACGTTTGGATCCGGACCTGGAACAGCGGGGGAAAAGCTGTCGTAAAAATAGGCTGAAGACTTCGACGGCGATTGAGGTCTGGGAACCTTGACAGCCTCCATCGGCGCCAGTCCAATGTCGGCGAAAAATTCTGCCGATGCTGAACTCGTCAGATACAACCACGTACGATACTCGAACGCGTTATCGTCTCCGATCAATTTCGCGTAGTACACCTTGAAGAACTCGTACAAACCGAACTTGAATAAACCCTGAGTCGAGTAGCCCAGGAACGTCGGGAGCCATCCTCGCGTTAATCCAAGCACTCCTTCCTCCGCTATGGTTACTCTGAACCCGTTGCTTAGACTTTGGTACTTGGCTCGATCGACCTGATGATGTCAATTAGATGAAGAAAAAATTGTTGGAGACATTTTTAAGGATGTACTGCTACACGTTCTGAATCAACCAAAACTGACAATGAGTCTCTTGTTGACATTATTGAATACTTTATGATGAGATAAAAATCGGAAAAAAATCGATCACAATAAAGACGTTAAGAAAATTAAATTTGAATAATAACAATGCCCAAAAGTTATCAATAAGTTTTTAAAACAAATTTTTAGGGAATGTTTTTTTTTTTGTCGTGTGAAATAAATTCGTTGAGAATTGTCTCACTATTTTGAAATTTCCGTTTTGGAAAATTAAAAATTTTTATTCATGGAGGTAAAATCGTGAATTTTGGATACGTTTTCGTAAAAACGTTGTACATTACTATTAAGACGTTTCCGTGGCATTGAACAAATAGTTTTGTAAATACGGTCTTTACAAATTTATAAAAACGGAAATTTCAAAACAATGAGAAAATTCTTTAAAAATTCATGTGTATTCAGAAAAATCAACGAATTCATTTCATATGACAAAAAAAAAACGTTCCCCAAAAATTTGCTACACAATGTTTCGTTTAAAAAATTTATTGACAACTTTTGGGCATAATTTTTATCTTATCATAACGTATTCAATATTGTCGACGAGACTCACTTTTGATATAATAATTTACATAGCCAGTTACACATCCTTAAGCATCGAAGGGGCGGAGAAAGTTATGCGGTTCACCTGCAATCGGCATTTAATCAAATCTAGAGGCGTTATCAGGGTGTGAGTACTGCCGCACGATGTTACGCCCCCCAAACCACAGAGCAGAAAATACTTGGTACTTCCAAAAGCGCAACTTTCCTCTCCGGGCGGTGTTCCGGACGAGGAATCAGCCTTGAGTACCAACTTTTCCCGCAGCCAATTTCGCATGGGCCACATTTTCGTTAATAAAACGTTTTGGGACAATTTAACCCATATCCTCTTTCATACCGATCCGACAAGATGTGTAACGGTCCAAAATTTCACATGGTTCAAACGAAGGCTGCCTTTTAAACTTTAGAATTTTTCACCGTTCAGTTATATTTTTCAATCGATATTGCGCGCTTGATAAAGTTTTTTTTTCTAGTATCACTGTCAACCTGAGCGTGAAGCGACGTTTGACGTATGTTATTGATCTGACGTTTGTCATTGTACAACTTTGCAATTTATCTAATAACTTGAACAATGTGTGTGTTCGTCCAGATGCCAATAATTCGATCAACCTTTCATAGCGACCATTCGATCCTCGAGTTTCGATCCAAACAGCTGGTCGACGAAATGTAATATTTTTGCCATCTCCAGTTCTCTCTTTCTCCAAATTCTCGGTTCTTTCTACCATCACGTCAAATTCATACTCCCTATCGAGAGCAGCATAAATCCGGAACCAAAATTTCTGTGCAGTGTGCGAAAAAATTTGAAAGATAAAACGTAAAGAATGGAATAAGCCAAAGGCATGTGTTAAAAAGTAAAGTAGTAACTAAAAACTAAAAATGGCTATCAACGGTCTGCAAGCTACTGCGTGCTATGGAGGTCTGGGTACTTACGTCTGTCGCGGGGAAAATCGGGTCAACGATTTGGAGTATCACGCAAATTGTTTACGAGAAAGACTAGACAGATTGGAGGCGATGCTTCCGGTCGCTTTAATCGAGGCCAGCATTGCTGTCCAGAAAGGAGAACGACCCCTCGATCTTTTGCAACTAGCACACGCCGACGATGATCCAGTGGGAGAAAAACGCGAGGGGGAAATCGGCGGAACGGAAGGTAAAAGATGACACCTTGTTCGTTAATCGGCAATGCATTGCTCGGGAGATCGTTGCCAAAGGATCACCATTGCGGAGAATAGTATATTGTGTAAGAAGGATGCAAACACGGTCCTTTTGGGCCGAGCGTAAGTTTGCAGTATGAGTCGTAAGTGAGCCGAAGACGAATATTGAAAATACGCGAGGCGAAAAGACCGTTGCCTCTTTGTTGCACACGATTCTTCGTATAACAAGAGTATGTTACGCGTTTCTTCACCAAGCGCAAAATTGAGGTTAGGGTCGCGCAATGTCAGATTTGTTCGCGACAGCGCATGCGCGCAGAACCGAAAGAACCACTTTTCACTTCTAGGACTCAAAAGTGGTCTTTTCTGTACTCCTCACGTGCACATTCGCAGGCTCACTCCACCGTCATAGAAACGGGTACTTTGTCCACGGATAACACGTGTATCGAAATAAACGTCAAACACGCTCGCGTTATATAAATACTTCTTTCCCTATGTCATAATCTGCAGTCGTTGTGACACAGTTGATAGTTCCTCACGCCCTGTGTACAGATTCGTCTGCTCCCATCCCAGAATCGGGTAACATAATCGACGACGAGGACAAGCCTCGGGTCTGCATGCTACAGGTGTTGGCCAGGAAGGAGAAATCTCTTCGCAAAAAGATATACGAAATGGAAGTGAAGGAAGAGCGATACAAGAAGGCGCTGTCCGAGGCTGGACACACTTTGGGCGAGGCCAAGACCGAAGCAGCGATGAATGAACCTGCGGCTTGCAAGCCCGAATGTCCGGGCGCAACGAATCAGACTGTGAATGACTGCCGAGTCGCTGGAAGCTCGAGTGACCCGGTGAGGCAGAGGATTCAGGAGCTGGAAGCGAGCAGCAAGAAGATCAGCCTGAACTTGATGAACCTGCATAAAGATCGGGCGGATCTTAGCTGTCAGGCAAAAAACTTGACCGCCGAGCTCCGCTGTACCCAAAAATGTCTGGGCCAAGTCCAGCAGCGGGTACTTGGCAGCTCGCCGTCACGAGTCATCCCCATCATGTGTGATCCTAGTCTTAGCGACGTCTACGAAAAGCCGGTGCCATGTTGTGGTAATTGTAAGAGTGGAAATGGAACGAGAAAATTGCCACAGGATCCGGAGGCCCTGAGGACTCTAGCTGGGCAGTTCAAGGAGGCTTATAAAAACGCTGAGGTGTTTGTTTCGGGGTGCTTGCGCTCTTGCGCTGCTTAATCAGTACTTGTGGATACGGTGACGCTAGGGAACTTTTTCTTCGTTACAGAACGCAGGATTTTCCCCCTGCGTTAGAGAGCCGATACGAAAAACTGCGGAGCGCTTGAGAGCGCTAAGCAATCTCGACCCTGATGCCTGTCCCTGCGGTCAACCCATCAAGGTACTTTTTTAAGGACTTGAATATACCCCGTGGTTTTGTCTTGATGATTTTTTCTTCACCCTGCAGTGCGATAGTTGCGTTATTTGCTCGTGCGCTGAATGGGAACGCGATCTGGAAGGTGGCGGCGGTGATGAACCACCGGAAGAAAGCTCGTCCGATGACGGAGAATCTCTGCGGAAAGGAACTGCAGCGAAGAAGAAGCCGAGAAAAGCGCAGGTGACGAGCTGCAACTGCGGCTGCAACGAAACTTCGTCGGAATCTGAATGTCCCTGTGGTTGTGCAGGACGTCTGGCTGGAGCGGTCGAAGTTTGCCCGTAAGAAGTTTTTGAAACCTATAATTAACATACATCTCGGACAGCGAAGCACATTTATAACGAACAAGAGGAGAAATGAATAAAAATTTTTAACGATAGTTATGACGCTGCGTGATTGTTATTTTAATCTTCGTCCAACGTTTGAAGAAAATCCGAGGGTTTCTTCCAGATGTAGTTGCGAACAGGCGGTAGAATCCAGCGCTATATCGACTTCTGATCCTTCGACAATAACCGAGACCACAATACCTTCTTCTGAAATTGATGATTCTGGATACAGCCAGGTGGGAAAAGGAGATGCCAATTGCCAAGCGTACAACACCTTGGATAGCTCTTTTTCGTTGTGTACAATTTGCAAAACCGAATCTCCCCAAACGTCAGGTGCGTCATTCATACGAAACGATGACGTACTGTTCAAATATGACCTGCACGATTTTCTCAGACTTCTTTCGCACATCTAGGCCGAAACAAACAACGTATTCCTGACGATCAATGCGAAATTTGCCGACGCGAAGTGGAAAACGATTCGTCGATGAGTGCCGGATTCTGTAAAGTTTGTCCCTGTGCTTGCACGATGTGTGATGTGAACGAAAATCGGAAAGGATCGCCCCCGTGTCAACTGTGTCGCCCGGTAGTCACGGAAGTCATTGATCCGCAGAGCTACCCTAACGACTCGGTTGAATGTACTTGTTCACATCCTGCGGATGTGCCGCCTGAAATCCAGAAGGTAAAATAACGGTAAAAATTTCGACGTCTGAAAGCCAGAACCAATGGGGTAGGTCGTAATCTCTCAATTAAAGAGGTCACCGAACCGACAGATTGCATACCTACCCCTGACTTTGATTGCGTGCCTCGTGCTCGCTTTTTCCTTGTTCAATTCTAGTAGTTTCCCCGCGGGTGGGATCATGTCACGTGGATGGAATTCCAGAGTCCCACTCGTCTTGATTGATGATAACTTTTACTGTGACGATAAGTTATTGCGCTTCGGTCAGGCTCACGCGAGTCGGGCGAATGTCTCGTAAAATAAAACTGGGAACAAATTTGGATCCCATAGAAGTAGAGGCTTTATCGGTGTTTTTCCGTCCTAGGTCTGTAAGGTTGAGCAGCTTCGGCAAGGCCTGGAGAATTTAAAGAATCGCAATCACGCATTGCGCAATATTTTGAAGAGCTGCGGGTGCCTGAACCAGGCCGATGATCCCAGTCTCTCTGCCTCTCCTAAGGAGAAGATACTCTGCAATTGCCCGACCAGTGGGAATTCCGTGAAGCAAACCAGCAGCGGACTGATGTGCACAGTGCGTCTTCTGCAGAGCAAGTGTCGCACTAAGGATGGAATGATAATAGCGTTGGCAGATGAGTTAAGGAAGGGTGCTACCCCCGAACAGATGTCAAGGATCCTTGAGTGTCTCGCTGATCCGAGCTTTTGTCGCGGTGCGAACGACTTCGACCGATCCGAGCTGTGGAATTACCTGAAAACCTCATCGGGTAGAAAGCCGAGAGTGAGTGGAAGGCAGACATGCCAGAGAGATCTTTTGATCGGGTTGACAGTGCTATTTTTGATCACCTTGTCCCCGGTGATTCGTTCGTATTCCCTAATACCACCGTTTTCGCAAATTCTCACTTGTTTTAAATACTGGGTCGAGGAGATCCCGGGAAATGTTGGCTACCTGGCCAACGTTATGGCCAATTTCGCCCGCATCGTGTTAGAGAAACAGTGTTTTGTATCACTCCTGCAATTCTTTGGTCCGTTTTCGATCTACCTGGACTCGGTGAGAAGCTTCTTTTGCTCAATGCCTGGGATGCAGTCGGTAATGATGCTCGTTAAGGTGGCTTTTAATCACCTGGACTCCTCTTGTCGATGCATCTCTGCGTTGGCACAATCGCTTCGAAATTTTCAGGCAAAAATGTGTCACCATCTATGTGGGGTGATGGAATACTTGAACGTCGTTAAGAGGCTTATACTGTTTCAAAAAACCCACTTACCTTCCCTAAAATCTGCGGCCGAAAGCTGCGGGTCATTGGTGACCTCGCATTTTTGCAGAATTTCTCCTATGGCAGATTTGCTACCCACAAACTTGGTCTCGTCTTTTATTTCCTTTCTAAAAATTTTACTTTCTCACATGTTGTGTCTGTGGACGGTGATCATCGCGTCTCCAAGCCACCTGGGAGGCGCTAACTCTTTGGTGCTTTATGTTTTCTCATGCGTCATGAGAGCACCAACCTACATTCAGATCGTTTTGGAACGCAGTTTTGATGCTCTAAAAAAATTGTCCTCACAACTCGGTATCAAAGACCGCGTTATACCCTTCATTTCAAAAATACTCTCTAGCGTGTCGTACTTGATGGAAAGTTGCTGTTGTTCCGGTGCGAATCCATCCTACGGGACTAGGACGTTATGTAATTCTGAAATTCCATTAGAGGAGCCGAATCTCAGTGATTTCATAGGTAAAACCACCTGCTCCAGTGTGTCGGAAAATATCGATCCCTCGCTGCTAAGTCCTGCAGTATTTACAAATTTAACCGACTTTACAACTCGTGACGGTTATTTTTCTAATCTTCTTTCACCAACGTGTTCCGGTAAAGTTCCACGTCTCAAAACTTTCGAGGACGTTCGAAACGACAAACCGTTGAGTGCATCCGAATTTTGTTCCGAAGACTGTAACCGATAAAAATTTACCAAATATCACTACGGACCGCAAGTGAATATTATCGTCCTCTTGTCCTTGTCCGATTTATGTCCGTGTATGTGGAGCAGGAGCTGGGAAACTCTGAAGGTGAGGAAGATGCGAAGCAGTTAGAGACAGAATGCAACTGTCCGATCAATCCGACAAAACCTCAGCCCCCGAGGAGTCTTACTATCTGTGCTCGGGTGTCGGGTTATGGCTTGATCATCTCCTGGCTTCCTCCACTTTCCGGACCCGTCGCTGGTTACGAGGTTGGTATGCTCAACGTACCGAAATTCGTCTCTCTGTCAAGAAAGTTGAGTTTGAAGTGACGGATGTGCTTTTAACGACCACCGATAGGTTCTGGCTGAAGGTGAAATTGTATCTCGCATCCGGACGCCAATGCGCACGAAGACGTTTGTGGATGGACTTGATCTCCGGCAAATGGTGCTACTGGAAGTGCGAACAATCAGCAGAAACGGGCTTCGTTCAGGAACCGTTGAGAAATTATTTAACCCAGCCCGTTCTACGGTGTGATTTGAGATTTTTGTGAAATGCCTCTATCTAAGTGGTATTAGGTACGTGATTACTCAATACCCAACTTCTTATCCCTGGTAAAAATATGTAACGTGACTCATTGACTGATCGATTGAAAAAATTAAATTATCGAACGGTCAATTGAAAATATAAGCTTTATATACATAATATAGGTATAAGTTTATCTTATATATCAAATTTTCTATAGTATGTTGAATAGAAACTGGAGACGCTGCGCTTATACAGCATAATGTATGCCTTGAAGAAGGGTTCTGTAAATTGCGTTTCGTTCACAGTTGTGCCCACACGTAATCAGGTGGTACTGTTTTGTAAATTTGTTGTCATGCTCCGTAGCCGTTTCCAGTCTCGATGTCACGGAGGTTTCTTGATTGCCGCAGTATTTCGACCTGATTCGTTTCATGCTTGCGCGCGTTGGGATGCTCACGCGTTTCACGCTCTCTTCTTGATATTGCGGGGACTCCATTTGTCGGCGGAATGGTACTTCCGCTATCATATTTCCGACGTCGGTGACATATCCCTGACATTTTCTCGAATATGCTGGTTCGTACTGTTGACTTGACTCCGAACCAGAAGTATTATTTGACGCTGGGCGATCCTGTAAGAGGAAAAAGGTTTGGAACGAGTGGGATCAAGGAAAGGGAATCCATTTTGTTACACGCAGAGATGATTATCGGTTTCGTTCTGTGACGATCATTACACAAGGCACACAATTAGCATTGAGGTAACGTGTTTGTAGGTGTTTGCTTTATTGGTATCATCCTCGTATCTGCACTAAATACACGTTTTTATTGCTCCACCAATTTGGCGAAATATACGTTCATCGGGTATTTTACATCGTAGAACCATTATGGTATCAGGAAACGTTGAATATTACTCAACCGATCTCTCAGTTATAAATCGCAGTAATATTGGACAAGATGCAGGTCACTTGCAGATGTCGAAAACGTAACCCTACAGCCGAGAACCTCGCTGAATCTATGATGGAGGAAAAGTGAGGTGAGGGATAAAAGGTGATCATAACGGAAATAGTAGTTTTTGCATCTGTAGCTCAGTTCCAACGCTGTTGAAACCATTCAAGAAAAAAAAACCCTAAACGTTGGATAAACGTCCAAATATTTTTTGTAATCAATTCACGCAGCCACAATGAAAGTCTCTCGTAGACTGGTCAGGCGCTCAAAACAGTGCCAGTCGCTTGCATGTAGGAGATCTCCTCGACGTGGAGCGAGTAGAAGATCTTCCTTGTTTTAGGGTCAGTTCGCGTCGCTCGGAAGCCGGAAGATTTGCGAATTTTTGGCGAGGAGCGAAGCAAGTATGGTGCCAGCTCGTCCCACCAGCGACGAGCGTCGCGACGCCGGGCGTCACGTACCTGTTCAAAAGTTATCCTCTCATCGTGTGCAACGTGATGATTATGGCGAGGACAGGTGCTGTTGTGCCGAAAGTTTCTGACCATCGATGAAAACGTTGGAGCTGCTATCCGATCCATTTGAATCTAGAATTTTTACGACGATTTATCATATATCATATTCCCGAGACCATAAAGAATTATCCATCAAATTTCTGTCAACTGTACTCACTTTGTTACGCTTGCAGCCCTTGCGACTCTGCTGTGAACTTTGTCGCACCGGTAATGGTTGCTGCTCTTCTTTTGGTTGCGCAGGCTGCTTGTTCGGATCCCCGAACAGACCTTTGGCTTCGGCAACTTTGATCATGAAGAGAGAATTGAACTGCATCATCTCCTTGCGTCGTATCAGTGCAAGATAACAGCCTCCGTCCACTAATTTATCTGATGACTTGCCGCACAACTCATCGACTTGACCAAATTCGAACAAATCGCTGTCCGGCACCTTGAGAGAACACGGTCCAATTCTGGAAAAATTTATACTTCAAAAACACAGAAAATCTCACCTTGTCCTCTATCGAGGGTGATATAGAGACTTCGTCCTCATCGTCATAAACTGAAGTCGATCTTCGGTCTTCCGGTTGTGTTTTGGGAAGTTCAAGAGCCAGCTGACTACGCTTACTGGATTTGATAGACCTAGCGCTTCTACTACCAGCCTCTTTACTTGGGAATTTTCTTTTGGGCTAAAGTTATTGTGTACCACAGATTAATCATTGGAGACTCTGACGATAGTAATAACATCACCGTGCGAAAACTGTGAAAACTCTCACCGAGTGCTCACGAATGTATTTCTCAAGAGCCATTCTATTCGCGTACTGTGTCACCTGCTCTACCATTTCCGTCGTTTCAGCAGGGAGAATGCTGTGCGCCTGATAAATCAGAAGCTGAACATTGGGCCTCGTCAAAGCGTGTCTTAGGGTTTCCAACTGCTCGGCAAGCAGAGTGTGCGGTTGTCTAAGTCCGCCGTCGATGTCAGTCAGGGCTTCCAACAATAGCGTTTCACCGCCTCGAGCAACAGCCAGATCAACGGCATCCCGTATACCGGTATAGCTGCATGGTGGAGTTGCCAATACTATGGTAGCCCTTTCCAGTTCTGCGGAAGCCGGAGGCGAGGTGTACCTAACAAAATATCCACAATCATATCCGGTTGGCCAGAGCGTAAGAAGTGCGAAGAAAGTAATCCAGTGCGATTTACGACTCAGCGAATACACGGCACTGCTGAAGCGTCACTCCAAGATTTCGGAGATACGTCTCGTACTCTCGCCGCAGTTGACCTGTACCGAATGCGAGGAGTCGACCAGCGTCGTCTATGTCTGCGAGGAGGCCCGCCAGGTAGCCAGTGTGTCTTGGCGCTAGGGCATGAGTCAGGACTACTGGACCACAGAGGTGGCCCATTCTCACTGCCTGTGCTAACGCTGCTGCGCCTAAACACAACGACCTTTCCTGTGGCGAGAGATGGGACGATCCAATGTAAGAATTGTCATATTATTAATTATTATTGCGTCAAATTACTATGGCGCGAGGTTGATCGTGATCTGAAGCAGGATTGCAGCAGTCACAGATCGTTACTCCCACAAACGCGTAGGACAACAAATTAAGTGTCGCGTGATTCAGGCACCGTTGATGGGTACTTTGGTATCCGATAATCGTGTGCACCAACTGCTGACATGAACGTAGGCGGGATAATTGCGAGGCGATAGTTACACCGAAAACAGGACTCACGTGGTGGTGAGGATATCGATTTACAATGCGCGTTGGGTTGTTGGAGCAAACGTTGAAGAGTCTATTACGCGACAAACCAAAATGTCGCGTATAACATGCAGCTCTGATAATCGATGATCATGCAGTGATTGTGCAATTTAGGTTAGTCCTTTAAAAGCTCATTTTTGAATTACGACCGGCTAGCCTCCCAAATCTGCGACAGATGATACAAAAGTAATTTCATAATTTTTCTATATTTTCACCTCAACTTTAACCTGCTCCCCCAAGAAGGTGGATTTCCCCATACAACCCTTTCAGGGGCACGTCAAATCTACCGGGGGAAATATGCGGGTGAAATTTAAAAACGACCTTTTTAAGGATCACCCTATTCAACGAAAACAACGGAATTAAAGAAGATATTACGACTACTCACCATGAAAACAAATTGATAACTTCGAACGAGGCCGGACCTCGCAATGGTCTCTCGAGCAGCGTCGTGGAAGTTGACGACTTTCGGACACGTCGAATCGAACCGGAATGTTCCTTCGTCGATTTCCTCCGCGGAGCAGTCCGTGCACAGGGTCAATCCCAGACCGGTCATTTCCCGGATGAATTCTTCCTTACTAGATATTTTGAGGGTGTTTACCCAGCCGGACGCTACGGCTCCGTTTTCACCCCAAACCACGCCTTCGGCGGTTCGAAGGTGCTGCGGTAGTAGTTCGCCTGTTCGAATATCACGCCATCAATATGCCTGCGATATTTCTGATATAGTGGCGAAAGATTCGAGGGTATAAACATTACTCAAATTGAGGGCTGAGCCACCTATGCGGAGCCGCGATACACTCGCGGCTAAGCGCGTCTTCGCCTTGAGCAAAGCGTCCTCGATCTCTTTGAGACCGGCTTCTTGGAAGGCCTTTTCGCGCTCAGCCACCTCGTTCACCTCACCCCGGCGACCAAACTTACGACCCTGCATGTCGTAGAGAAGGAGCCAAACGATTCTCTCCTCATGTTTGTAATCCGGGTGATGATACCAGAAGCCAATATCCTCCAGGGCATGATTGAGAATATTTTTGTCTGCCAAAGCATTATAGGGTACAGCTTTTGTTATGACCAAGACCCATGAAATTGGTCTGATCTCATCGAATTAAGAACTGCCTCCAGTGACTTAATTGATGTGATGGACTGCCTGGATTACAGCTTACATCGTAGCACGTCGTAAACAAGCCCGAAGACCCGTCGCATCTCTGCTTCGTCAGTGTACGTCGGTGGTGAGGATTGTTTCTGAAGGACTTTCGATGCGAGGATTAAATCGCCGACTCGCCATCCCGGCTGGATACAAGCCTCCGTCATTGAGCCACCAGCGCTTACGATTGCCTCCCACGAACCAGCCGAGGTATCCCTTCGTCCTTTCGGACGCAAAGGATATCCATTGGCACCCGGCGTTGGCTGCCATTCCCATTCCTTGCTGTCCTTTGGCTCTTTCTCCGCGTCAGCCTCCATCCTGGGAGATTGACAGTGACAGTGGGTACCGGAGTTAAAGAGTATAATTACTGCCGAAAATTAGCTATACATATACGGTAAACACGTCATCGCGAATTCCTCAATTTGTCTGCTTCTCGCGTGATGAAAGCATGAGCGATACACCGACAGCAGATTGATGCAATTTAAAGATGAAAAAATAAAGAGAAGAGTCAGTCAGTTGACCGCGCTTAAGCGGACGTAACGTCGTCGTGCAGCTACTGGGTCAGAGATGAGTGTGTTTCGTCGATCAATCATCGGGTCACTTGTTAACCTTATCCCAGTTAGGCATTCGGAGTAAGATCGTGTCCGCCTGCAGGATTGGGAATGGGATGTTTTTTTTCTTTTTTTTTTTTATTTTTCGATACGAGGACGAAACTTTCGAGGTGTGGTGCAGAGCTGGGATTTAGAACCCTAATCCTTGTCGGACAATTTCTTTTTTAAAACCATGTGTGTGCAAAATCGTGAAACGCATGAAATCGGGATTTATGGGCTAACTAATGAATCGATTCAACTAACAATAGAATCGCGCTATAGTACAGCTTCATACGTTAATTTGCGTTAATAGTACAGATCTGCAACCAAAAAATTGAACAGGTGTTTTACATTGTTTCTCATAGATTTTCACTCACTGAAACCGGGAAAAATACTCAAAAAGTTCCATCACCTCAGGTTTTTTCTTCAACTCGTATTTGCAGTTTCACTTAGAGTGAAACTCGCGTTTAACTCGAAATCTGTCATCCTATTCTTGATTCTAAAAATCCTATGAAAAAATGATTTCTTACTTCCATTTAATAAATATTGGAGTAAAACTCAAAAATAAATACAAACAGGGAAAGCGAAAATGGAAAGTGGAAGTATAGTCGGAGGTGTATCAAAGAGAAGAAGAAAACGTTTCATAGGCGAAAATACTGAACACGGAATGTTAAGTTCATTACGTAAAGAAATTCTTTGTTCAATTTTATAAGAAATAACATTTAGTTCATTGTTATAAAATGGTGGTTTTTTCATTCTTATTATACTTTTTTTCATGCAAACGCCTTGTATACTGTAAGAATTCTGTACATGTAATGGATCGGGCTTTTCGACGAGCGCACGTAATTGAACTTGGATTCAGATTTATTGGAAAAACCAGAGGTCTTGAGAAATTCTGATAATTGTCTAGCCGCCGGACACCCGGGATTTCTCATCTCGGGTGTCTTCGCGTCTTTAAGTTTCTTACTCCACAGCTTCACCTTCGGCGTCGATTTCACGCTGCAGATCCACCAGACGATAATAAACTTGACGACGCCACTCCTCATTGCTCGGTAGAACAAGTTCCTCCAATTCCCGCACATGTTTTTCCTCGTTAGGATCTGTGTTCTGGACCCACCTGGCCAGCATAACCCGGAAGATCTTCGCGTAGATCGTGAAGAGGCTGACTTTCCTCGAAGCTTCCTTCCTCTCGCCAAGTTCCCGCATGAACGGTGATTTCCGTTCCTCCTTATCAACCGACGCGATATCCTCTAGTCGAGAATCCCGGCTGGAGGATTTTTCGAGAAAACTCACGGTTCCCGTCATTTTCACAAATCAAACCGGAAACGATGAATTATCAGTCATAAATGTTCAAGTTTCACATAGAGAATAGGCGAGATATTACATGACGTCTCACAGTGAGGTTAGTACACTTGTTACGGAGGTCAGATGCCTTGAAGTACTTTTTTCTAGTAAATGCTGATCTAGACAGCGAAAAAAAAGATTTCGACAGTCATCCAGCACCCACTTGGCAGAATAGTTTCCTGTGGCAAGGCTTAGGGTCGAGGCAAAGGCACGACCAAGACTAGATAGAATAGGCGTGAGAGGTTTCGGCGACATCGCGTGTCCCGATGATATCGCTTGTGCAGTTGTCCTGCACGTAAAGCATAAATAACCATACCTACACATTTCTGGCTCGGGAACGCAGTGCTACACAATCCTTTCTCTACTTTTCTATTTTCGCTCACCTTATAAACAACTAGAAACTGTTTTCTATAGATAATCGATTTGCAATCGAACCCTCGCGTGGTCTGAGGAGAGGCCAAGTGGATCCCAGGTTCTTATTCTTTCCTTAACTTCTGATCGACCACGAAAAACATCGCGAGAGAAGTATAACTGCAGAGAGAAGCGTGTCTTGATCCCCTATAACTTGGTCTATCTGTGTCTTTGGTACCGTTCTCTCTGCAGATGTATCAGATTTCCCCTATATTCGGAAGAATATTTCACCAACTTTTATTCCAATGTATATTTCAAGTGTCTCTCTGTGTATTGGTGTATCGGTGGAGAATTATGTGCTCAGCAAGACCAAGAAAGAGACTTCCATAAATCTTTAAGCCTGTAAACGTTTTTAGTCCTGCTGTGAAAAGGTGCCGAGCAGTACCAAGCGGATTCTTAATTTCATGCTTTCATCACCGTACTGCGATCAGGGTCATCACAGCTTTCAATCGCATAAAAATACTACGTTATTACCAGATTTCGAAGTTTTCCAAATAAAACAAATTTGAAATATGTAATTCTGCTATTTAGTATTCAGATACGAAAGGTACGATGTTCGAGACATTCACTTGGGTTGCAGCGATTAATTGTGTATTAGAAAATGTCGCAAAATTTTTCATTTCCCTTTCAAGAGTGCATTAAGTAGCCTCCATAAGGGTCTGAGGTAGCCGTGGGGATGTCCATCAGACTGTTTAGCTTCAATTCGAAACTCTATGCGTCAATGAGAAAAGTTTTGATTAACGAAGAACATCGTCGTTATTAAAATCACGTTCAGTGGAAAACGTAATTTACAATTTTAGGTATAATATCATACCCAGAGGTCGTTAGCCACCCTACATTAAGGACCGCACGAAATTCGAGGCGAAATGTCGAACGAAAATCACAGTTTTGAAGGTGATATGTATCCTCTTCGTGATCTACGCACAAACAAATCTACAATATTAGTTTGGCATCCCGTATCTCTGAATAAACAACGGTTTTACGAACCGATTTTTTCTCTGGAAGAAGCGAACATCGTGATAACCAAAACAGTATTTTCTGATTTGAACGCGATCGTAGACGAAACGCTTTCTCAAAAATCGAGCGAGCATCCTGAAGTTCCTACTGACCATAAACATGTTCTAGCTCGTAGAACGGATCGTTTTCACGCGATACAAATGGAGAGAGAATTTTCGTATAAAAAGCGGAGAATAAGCGGTCGGAAAAGGCGCACATGGACAGAAAGCGGCTGCTTGTAACAGGATGAAAGATATAAATTGCTTTAAATTGAACCTGTATGAACTTTGCTGTGTGATTTCAATCGAAACCTAATCGAAACCTATTCTCATACGTGCAAGGTTGATCCTGGCGCTTCCCCGTACGTGAAGTATAGACTCCTGCACTACAACTCTCGCCGATTACCCTAAATGAAAGATAAAAAAACGTCAACTAGTAATGACATTTATCTATTTTGGTCGTAGGCGTTGTATGTTATCCTATACCAAGTGTTTCTTTACTGAAAAAGACTAACAGTTTTTGTTTAAACAAATTTATTCGGTATATTGTAGTGTAAATAAATGTAAGCGTTGTTACGATATACAGGTATAAGTATTACTAAAACCGATTTTACACATTTGAAAATCTTACGGGGTTAAAGAAGACACTGTGATTGTTATTTAGTATCAGTATTACGTGATACTAAAAAAGGCACCAGAAAAGTCACGATTCAACATTTAAAAACTTACGTGCATGCGCGTATTGTGCACATTAGAAAATGTTAGGAATTTCTTATATTCTTATGCAGGAAATTATCTTTGTTTTCGTGTGAAATTACCTACCGCGGGAATTTGTTACATAGGTATATCCAACTAAGCGAAAAATATCATCTTCTTTGGTTAGTCAAATTATATAACATTATTAATTTACATTCGAGTTTGTAGAAGCAAAATGCTACCTGCTCCGGTATCAAATCTAAATATTCGTATTATCTACTCTTCTGTAGACTAGACGAAGACTGGCTGAATTAGCTGCTGCAAAAATAGATCAGGATAGGGAGAGTAGTGTAGCATTTGCTAAATAAATAATAAACATTAATTCATTCCCTTATACTTTGTAAAGAGATTGTACAGAACACGAAGGGTAGACTTCAGATCCAAGTTGACGATATCTACAACAGAATTACAGAGTTGATAAAAAGCGGTTGCTTCAAAAAATACAGAGCCGAATTATTTATTTACTCCATCAATAGGAACTCACCCTCGGGTCTAGCTTTGGGCTTAGGGAGTCCGATTTCTTGCATCAGGTCAAAAGCAAAAGATACATTGTGCACTTTCTGATCATGCGTCTTTGGAGTCAGGTGAAAACTGCCCAATGGCACAAAGAATCCCTCCAAGAGACCCAGAAGTAACGTGAGGAATACTCCGTCGTGAAATTGGGTGTCCAATTCCGTTACTTCCAAGTGCACTTTGCTCAAATGCTTGTTGACAAACGTGACCAGCGACTGTGGAAAAAAACAGAATTGTTATGACTTTATCATTGCCCCAAGTATAAAGTAACGAAGCTACGATATAACGCCCACCTTTTTAACGACTGCAAGTTTTTCAGGGGCGTGATCAAATAAGGTATCAAACGCGTCGCGTTCGCACCGCATTCCCAAATCCTCGTACGTGGAAGTGATTTCTTCCCGCACTGTCCTGTGGATCAGCTGACCGTCTTTCTTTCGTACCACAACAACTTGAATTGCTACTCTTTCAGGCAGCCTTACTGGTGCACGGAATTGCCTTGCCAATCCGACGAGAAGATGTAAAATCGATACAATATTTTTGGAATGTACAGAATCAACGCTCCATTTGTAAGGCGGATAACGATTCAGTACTCGATTTGCGGCTGACAATACTACAGCCAGCTTTTGCTTCTGACCCTCCTCAGATTGTGTTACTTCCGGTACGTCCAGTTTTTCACCGGTTAATCTCTCTGCAAAAATAATAGTTTTCAGTCATTCTTCTAACTGTATTGCGTTTTTTTTTCTCACATGCATATCGAGGAAACAGAACACATTACTAAATTTCATTACCTAACAGTTTTTGCAGAACCTGGCCATCGTACAAATCCTCTGCTATATCCTTGACGATGATTCTCTGGTCAGCAAGTTCGTCATTGATCCATTCAATGAGTACGTAAATTAGCTCCTGCAATTTAGAATCTTCCAGGGACCTAGGATCTGTCATTGATCTTTCCTCATTTTCATCAAGAGTGTATTCTTCCGGTGGCATATCTGGGTTGGCAGCTAGCCCAGGTGAATCTATCGCATGTTTACCCTCCTCTTGCACCTCTTGAACTGATGTAAAACGTGTATTGCATTATTATTGTTGTCTGATAATGTAAGTCCGAAAGAAACAGGCCGAAACCACTATATTGCTATCTAATCGTGTCAGATCCACAGATAATGCCAGTGTTGTGTCACAATAGAATGGAATTGAAAGAACAAATCAATCTGATCTGACTAAAAGCAAAAGCGAACGCGATTCGTCATCATCATCATCATCGTCTCGACCTTATTAGGTAAAGACGTCACGACGAGGAGAGAGACGAGCAAGTAAAAATAGGTTAAGTCAGTCGAATTATTCTTTACCTTCCTTGATCCGCTTCTTCCGACCAAGGGTCCCGATTTTTTCCCAAAAACTTTCTTCCTTCTCATCTTTCTTCGCTGACACTGGCACTGGTCGAGGAGATTTTGGTCGTGGTGACGCCATTACAGGAAATGCTGCATGGGCAGGGCAAGCGACGAGGCAAGACGATGGTGCAACAGAAAAAACACCAAGGTAAACGGTATGCAGTCTTTCACCGTGCCTACACGCGAGATACGTGTGAGCGCATATGTATACTCAGTTCCAACAGTTGTGGGCCGCGTTAAAAATTACCTACGCGGATGGAAAAAAAATCCTACGGCGTTCTACACATGTGAGTGGAATCCCCCCGCCTATTTATGGCTCTGACAGCTAGACATTCTAGGTAAATATACATGTGACAATTAGCCGTGTGTATAGTTGTCTATCCTTAGGCGTTAGCCGAAAAATGAAAAAACGCCTAAATGTCGGCAACCAGACACAACCACTGAGAAATTTCGAATTTATTAAATTTCATTACCATTTCATCGCATTATTCATTCCAATTTCCACCAGCGATGGCAAACTGTATAATATCTCTCAGTTTTATCATGAAAAATAACAAAAATTGCGTTTTTCGTTACCTTTTATCGTACTAACAGGCGCAGCTGCGTCAGTCTTATTTCCTGAAGAACATGATTCTTCGTCTTCTTTTTTCGCGACGCTTGCTTGAGTTTCGACTCGGGCTGACTCTGAAACATCCTGATTTATCGTTGTAGTTGAATCTACCGTTGCTACCGGATTCACAGACGGCTGCTTTGATTTCGTTCGTGATTCTTCAACCTGGTCGGATTCTTCACAACGACCTCTCAATTCAGCTATCAGCGATGCGCTAATAGCTCCTCCTACAGTTGATGCTGGTTTTTGTAGAGATTCCTTTCTGGGATTTGGAGGTGGTGCAAATTTCTTCTCTTTCGATTTCACCTTGGGTACTTCATTCTTTTTTGTTGGTACTATCGGTTTTTGCTTGCTTTTATTTGGTGTTGCAACAGTCTCGGGTACAGCTATTTTCGGATCCGCTTTATTTGCAGGCATTACCTTAATTAGCCCAATATTTTCATATTGGTTGCGCAGGTTGTTTATCGAGGATGGCTTTGAAGCTGTATTTTTTCCAGGAGTCAACTGCTGAGGCTTATCCTTATTTACGGACGTGGATTGCTTGTCTTCATCCCCAGAATCTGAATCCGATGGAATGCAAGCTTCCAACGGGGTTTCCATCGATGATTGACGACGTAAGTCCCGAACAATCGGACGCTGGATTTCATCCTCCATCGTTCTGAATGACCAATATAGCAGTTAAGAATCAAATCTAATATTCTGCAAGACAAACGAAACAGAATAAGAGTAAAAATAGAAATAAAAATTTGTAGCCTCATTTCCAAACGTTAATTTTAGGGTGAGATGAAGCTCATTTTGAAACGAATATCTTGCGACGCTTAAATGAAAGGGCGATAAATTGCGGTATCAATTCGTGTGATTGATATTATTGACTAATATATATATATATATAATAACGTACCTATAGCTGCAGTATATCCTGACAATAAATTTTAATATTCAAGCAGCACGGCTGAACCGGACAGAGTAAAACACTGACCACACCTCGACTAGTTACAGAGCATCATTCGATAACAAGCATCCTTATTTCATAAGCTTCAACTGACCGCGCGGTTTTAAAAGGAAATTCCACATCCGTGCTGGTCGTTGCAGCTGATACTGATCAGCTGCAAGTATGTAACACTACGGTTACTGTTTTATACTACGTGCATTTTTTATCAACAGATATAATTTTTTTTAAATTATATGCTGACGCACCTTAGATTAATTCTGAAATGTTAATGGCCGTCATATCAATCGTTTAGTCAACGTTAATCTTTAATTTCATGAAAATATCATACACACATTACGTTTTAACGTAGCCGAAGAAGCAGCGGGAGTCAAATGCAGTTGGTATCGAAATAATAGATTCATCTATTTAGATACAGAGCATTTAACGTCTTGAGCGAAGGGACGGCTTTTAATAAAATTAGATGAATACCAATTTCGTGTGTAGAATAGAATCTTAAAATTATCAAATTCAAAAATTGTAAAGTCGAACCAAATATCGATTCGTATGAAATCGATACTGCGACTAATCGATATTCGATACTATCACCACATTCGAGTCAAGACTTGAATTGACTTGTTGGTGTTTTGAGGTTAAGGTAAATGGAGAATTAAAGATAATCAATAAAATGTCGATCATCACACGCTTAGGAGTGAAAAATACACGGGAAATAGCAAGAATATCGAGTTTAACTTCGTCGTTCGCAACACAATCTGAACCTCCGAGTCCCGTTGCACCAGGTAAGCCCTCTAAACTTGACTTAACCTCACTTTCAGCCGCAAATTTTGTTTAACTTTTTTAAATAGATGAAATAAATACCACACTCATATTCCAACCCTATAATTACTATTTTTGTTACCTGTCAAATATGATACAGTGTTAAATATCAGAAAATCCTCATTCACCGATCCCTACGATACGTACGTACATCCTTAATTATAGCAATGAGCATTTTTCGGTATATTATGTGGTACATTCAATATTTCTTCCTGGCAATGAATGTGATTTATATGAAAGATTCCAACTATTAACTTCACGCCCTGACTAAAATATTTCAGATGAATTCCGAGTCCTCAAATTAAGACCCGACCCAGTACAGGAAAGACAAAAGCGAGAAATTCGACGAACAGAAGTACCTCCGCCTCGATCGACTCAAATGAAATTTGACCAAGATTGGGGATCAGTCTGGCCTGCCGCTCGCAGTTTCCACCCGGCAACGGTACCTCTGCCTGTGCGTCAAGGATACCCCTTAAAGAACGCAGCTCCGCCCAACAAGTATGGAAATGCAGAGCTTATGAAGATACCCAACTTTCTCCATCTGACTCCACCTGTTGTAACAAAACAGTGTGAAGCTTTGAAAAAATTTTGCACTCCTTGGCCTGCTGGGCTAGAAACCGATGAAAAATGCGAGAAGCACTTTCCAGTTGAAGTCATGACTTCAGATTACTGCTACTCTTCTCCGACGGTTAGAGAACCCTTGGCCAGAGTTGTTACAGTCAGGCTAAAACTATCGACTTTAAACTTAGACCAGCATGCTAGAGATAAACTACTTCGACTGGTCGGAGATAGGTACAATCCGGAAGACGACCTACTCACTATCACTTCTGACCGATGCCCAACTAGAAAACAAAATTTTGAGTACATCGAGTACCTCTTGACTGCCTTATACCATGAATCTTGGGTGAGTAACTTCTTCAGATCCGTAGAACGACAACTGTGCTATGCTCTAAATTTTAGCGCCAATGAAAAAAGCAATTCTTGATGTGTTATCTTTTCTTCAACAGCGCACAGAGCCATGGGAAGCTGAGAAGTCTGAAGCTGACATGGAGTACTACGATTGGGACAAGAGCAAGAGCCGAGACGGATTAATAACCCTGTATTGTTGGCCTGAACCTCCTATAGATAACGATTATGAAACTATTCCACATGCTACAGAGTATAAGATCGCAGTTTCTGACCTGATAAATAACGGGGAGGATGAATATTCACTAAACAAATACAAGGAGGCAGTTAAAAACATGCTTTTCTTAGAAGGGCAGGAAAAGGAATAAATCGATGACTTATAGTGTTGTTTTGAAATATGAATAAATCGGTAGCATTAAAAAGAGTAATTTTATTCCCATGATCACTTTAATTTTGATTAGTAAGCCGAGAGTATTGTCAGTGGTAAATTCTTTGTAGATCGGAGGAGTCATTAAGTACAAATAGACTCAGAGGAATTCTTCTCACATGTGTTCGGTACATCAGAGCGATTATTTGAACATCAATTTCAATTGAGACTAACGGTCAGAATGTGACGCAAATTTTTCACTTATGCAAAGTGTCCAACTCGTGCACCCCGATGTTACTCAAGGCTCATTGGCCAACGACAATGAAGTTGTGCTATTAGAATGTCATCCTTAGGTAAACAGAATAGACCTTTTCATAATAGTCGTCACACAGGACGCACCCAAATTCACATAAACGATCGTGTGTCTAAGAGCGTAACAGACAAGTGGAGCGAGCCAAGTATGCCTAATTGCGTTCTCTCGTTATACGTTGGTATATATATACATATATGTATATACACATCTTACATCGCCCAGTTTGGAGTTACTCCTTTCGTTTCCAACATCCCAGTAGTGAAGAAGAAACTATAATGAGAGGTGCGTTGTTCGAATTTGGTGGTGCCTGATGGAATGCAATTCGGTACGCATGGGCAAAGTTAATATCGCCTTGTGATTAAATAAAATACGAATTTATGTTTTGCATATTCATTCTCAGATGAAAATGTTGTGGATTGGATTACTGACAACTTTTCAACTCTGGGGATCAATCGTCGCGCAACAACAGACAGAGAATATTCGCACAACAGAACATCCGTACACAACAGACTTGTACTCGGTATTTTTAACAGCGCTGAAGGATTTGAGGGCATGCAAGAGTTTGACGCTCTGCGAACTCGTGGAAAGGTTCAGAATCCCTTTGCAAGATTTCTCCAAGTTTTCAAGCAGTACCTCAGAAAGGCGAAAAGGAACTTACTACGACGAAGTAAAGCCAAGAAGCTACTACAACACTTACGGAGCTCCAGCTGCACCAGCTCACACATATGTACCAGCGTTTCTGTGAGTTCAATATCCTGTTTCTCAAAGTAGATAGAATCGTGGACAACGTTGATAGATCATTTACTTGTGATTATTGCAGAGGATTCGACCCCATAAGCATCCTGGCTTCACTGGCGTTTTTGGCATTCTTGATACAATCCTTTGTTTCATTATTCGATCGATCAAGATCCATCATTCCTACGATTGTTAGCAGTCGGCAGTCACTGGAGGCTAGCATCCAGGACATTGCAGAGCGAGTGTTTCACGCTATGGACCGTTATGTGAGCTTTCATGACTTTTCAAATGTTTTCAGTATATTTTTTCTAGGTATAATAAAGCAGTTCAGCCAAACTCATTTTACAGCGTCAAGAATATTCAATTATGTCTTACACGCGAAAATTGAGTTTGACAAACTGTTAAGAAATTGTCTTTATCGTTTACTTTATTAATTAATTTAATTCGATTATGAGACTTATTCTCATTTTTTGCAGGAGTTGTTCAATGAAAAAACGTCTGAAGAAAAGCCGAGTGAAAATACGGTGTGAAAATTGATTAATCAAATTCTTGATTATCGGTAATGCATAATACAATAAATAATTCCGATTTGTATATTTAATATCAACACAATCAGTTTAGGTTGAAAAATTTGAAGCACATCACCTATGTAAAGCAATTTTTAATAAGACCGCTGATGGAATAATATTTAATCCTGAATGGATAAATAACCATAGCGATTGTAGAATTTGTTGAATCAGGTGTAAAAAGTTACCTCTGAGTAATTCGTAATTTCAGAATTTTTTTTCATAATTGTTGCACGATAAAGGAGGGTCAAGAATTTTCCAGAAATCATTATTATAAATAGGTACTTTACTTTTTAAAAAATCTCATTTTCTTAGGATGTTACAAAAATAATATCAAGTCAAGTGCGTAAATTAAAGAGATATGAGTTAATTTTTTTTTTCACAATACAACATCTACATTAATAAATTCTTTACATTATACATATACATATATAAAGCTACTATCAAATATTTATAATTATTGTGGTCAATAAAGTTTAATGTATTATTAATATAATGTAATACCGGTATTTATTAATTTAGAAATTTTTACATATCTTCATCACCACCCATAAAATTTTGGACCCAAATGACATGGAAAGACATACGTATTATGGGGAAAACATGAAAGCTAATTTTTAGTCACCGCGCTACTTTTTTTTAACGAAATCACCGAGTTGAATTTAATTATTAAGCTATGAAAATATTACATTATATGGTAGTTATAATTCTCACGCTCTTGTACGTTCATGTAATTATTCATGTACCTCATGATAATCGTAATATTTGCATATGCAGCTCATTGATTGGAATTAGCAAGAATATTGGTTGCAACTCGATACCTGGTATCATGTAATTGCAGTAGAAAGAATAATGTTATTCTAACCAAGTTTAGAAATAGCAATTACACAGTGTTTGCAAACAACGTCTTTACTGACTCTGAATCATATAATTTTTTTTTCACTTGGGTAAAATGCATAACGAAGAAACGTTTGTACTAGCTCGTAGGATCACCAGGGGACCCGTGAAGATGGCAGGGCTGAGTTAAATCTAAAAGAATTACTTTCGTGAATGTAGTTAAAAAAAACTTTAATTAGTGCTATGATAAAATTTGAGTCAAGCTCTGTGCTGTGATTATTATAAAATATGTTTTTCATTCCCACTTTGGAGGCACTGCATCAAAATGATTTTGAAAAAACAAACAGATACCTCGGCTAATAATTTTCCTATCGAGGTTTTCCAGGTACATACATACATACATAAGAACATTTTAAAAATGCTTACCAAAAATACTGATCTAAAATATAACTTACTTCTGCTTTGCACTAGGTCTGTTGTAAGGATGCGAGCTGGACAACAAGCCTCTTTTGTCTTTTACACGCATCGTCTTTGTATGGACCAAATTAGGCTGATCGCTGAACGGTTCGTTTACGACGGTTTGCAAATTCTTCATCCGCTCAGCTTTCATTTTGTTCAAAATAGCAATACTCTTAGCGCTCATAACGCTTTTGGGGACAGTCTTGTTCTCCTTGCCAGTGGCACTGTTATTTTCTCGCAAAGGTTTCTGAGTCTTTTGCGGCGTTAGTTTCTTTGCCAGTTTACTCGCCGTCGGTTTGCTAGTCACGTGATTTTTATCCATTAAAACACGTTTCTTAGCTTTATTTTCGATCAAATTAAACGTATTGTTCAACTTCTCCGTATCAATTCCCTTCTCATCAGTTATTTCATCTTCGCCGCAATCCTCGCTTTCTAATTCTGTCAAACTCGCCTCCTTTGCATCGACCGTCATTGTCGCGTTATTTAACTTTGCCAGATCTTCCTCAGTGGGAAGAGTATCAAACGTTGTATTTATTATGCTATTATTCGCATTTTCGTCATCCTCTAGTAACACCATTGGTGAAGGTGGTGATTCGTGTTGCAGAGGATTGTCAAGCTGCTCAATACTGAGAGAGCAAAAATTGTGAAACTGTTTTTCTTCCATCGTTAATTCCTCATCCGACCACTTGATGCTCTTAACTCCTTCAGATGTTTTAATAAGCTGTTTGAATTCTTCTCTCATTGGCTCAGTTATCGTTCCATACCCGTGCATCAGGTTGAAAAATCTGACCAAAGTTTTACCCACCAGCTGAACGATGTTGCCTGTAGAATGTATTTCGGACTCTTGGAGATTAGAAAGTTTCTTCGAATGTTCTAGTTGTTGTTCGACTATGGACTGATTAATGTCTTTCTTGCAAATTAATATTTTGTCAGCCAATTTATTCGATAGGCCGTTTGATTCTATTTCGAGATTCAAATTATGAAGTTCAGTTTCAATTTCTCTTAGCTCATTCCATGCAGCGTCCATTTGAATTTTTATACTCTCTCTCTGCCTCTTGAAGAAGCACATTGATTTGTTGACACGTGTTTTACCACTGGTGTTAACGTCGTCAGGAACCACAGCATCAACGTCAAAACTTAAGGCACGTAGTCTAGAGTTTGCCTTCTTTTTATATTCTATTCGGCAGCATAATATTTTGTCCGTACTTTCAAGTGAAAGGATCTTAGCATTCAAGACTCTCTTTTTCGCATGCAACTGCGATATCCTTGTATGCCATTCGGATAAATCTTCTTCTTCTCTAACCAAAGGCGCAGCTGAGCTGCTTCCAACCTCCAACAACTTCCGCTTAAGGCTCTCAATTTCCTTCTTTTGTTCCTCCACCATCTTGATATAGCCTGTGATATGTATTTGGCAAGAGACAACATTCTTCTTCATGTTTGTCTTTATCTTCTTTGCTCTATTGGCATATCGCAAAGTATTGTAAGTGTCTTCATAACTGAAATTTGAGGGACTGACATTGGCTATCATGACAGTGTGGCAATTTCCACCCAGTGAATCCTTCAGTAATCTTGTGAGCTTCGAGTCCCTGTATGGAATGTGGCTCAGACCGTCAGCCAAATTATTAATGCAGTTGCCAAGTGCCAGCAAAGATTTGTTGATGTTAGCCCCCTCTTTGAATCTGGCTCCCTTGCATCCCGTCGCAGATGCCCGTTCAGAGCCGGCTAAATCGATCATCGATAATTTTACATGCCTCGCTTGACCATCCAGCTTATTTTTCATCTTGACATAAACCTGGAAAACTGCGTGGCTTCGGCTGCTCTCCGCATTAGCGTCAGTCGGATGCTGAGTCCGATTTTTATTCCCCTTTGCCAGAAGGGCCAGTAGTTCATCGGCACTTTTTATAGTTATAATTGTCAGTCCGGCTACCATGATGCCACGACTTCCATCTTCCCTGATGTGCAGAGGTCCAGATTTAACGAGTAAGTCCTGAACATTTTCGTTGTACACTTCAAGATAACTCACCCCCAGGTTGAACTCCTTTCGTTCACTCTGTTCATTGATTTCAGAAAAAAGTTCAGCCATAGTGAGATAAGTTATTCCAGGATCCCCGTCACCCCCCAACATTGTGTGAGTTTTTCCGGCGCCTGTTGCACCGTACACAAAAACGGAGCAGTTGTAGCCATCGAGGAGAGTGGTTATAACATTCTTGGTGCTGCCTTGAAAGACGTCCAGGTTTGTGGCCGTCGAGTCGAACACCCTGTCAAAAATAAATTCCATCTCCTTGTTCTGCTTTTTGAGCAGGTCGCGACCCTTCTGGGCAACGCCTTGATAGTAGAAAGGATTTTCCTCGGCTTTCGGGTCGAATATAAGCATCTTGTCATCTATTGTCTTGACGATGATTCTCTGATTACCTTGCAATTCCCGCTCATTCTCTGGACGTACGCGAACGATCACTCGCACATTTGCTGCCCGGGAACCTCCCACATCGCTTTTTACGGAGTTTCCCGCGACGCCGTTTGTCGTACATTTTTGCGACGAATTGCCCACCATGGGCCTCTTGCGAGCATGTACCTTCAATTTGTTCGGCGAAAACGCTTTCGCGAGATCTTTGCGATTGAAAACCATCGTTCAGTTATTGTGCCGCCGATGTAAACGCTACCCCTGAAACTTGTATATATCTAATTAACCACCCGCTTTGATTTGATTTATATCTCATTTCACCAGTGTAAAATACCTTATTTACGCGTCCTGGTTTCGCTCCAGTACTCCTATGCGGTGTTGATGGTATATATTCACTTTTAGTAAAATTCACACTCTTTGTTGGGGGTAAGATTAGAGCCAAACAAACAACGGTAAGCATCGCTGGCCGTTAAACAGCTATCAAATTTGAATCTGTGAGGCGGATCACGGGTCTGGTAGCGCGCTATATAGCATACTGGATTATAAATATTGCCGAAATTGTCGCGGTTAGAGTTCTGTAGGTGGCGTCACACGAACATCGGTTAGTTTCGCTAAAAAGCCACGCTCAACGCCACAAGGAAGCGACATTGAAAAGAGCCCGCCAAGTTCAAATTCGTTTCCAGATTCTTAGTACCCACGAGTTATGGCAACAGTTAAATGAACGGTGTAGTGTTGGACGGGGTTCATCCCATACGAATAATTATTATATTTCTCAATCACTGTAGTACTCAACGCTGTAGTCGTTGTACATTTTTCTCGTTCCAACTTGAAATCCGCATTTGCGAAATATGAGTTGAGAATCACTGATTACACGGTTGAAGTTAGCAACAAATATTTGCGCGAACACAATCCAACCCCGTGCTCGTCCGAGGATCGGAGCAAGAGACGAGGTCAGTCGCTGAAATTGTTAACTATTTTAAGACTCGAAGATTTTCTATTTGTTAACTCACAGGGTGAGAATGCCCTAGAGAAACAGTGTTGAATCTGCCAATAGTAGCCTAAATTAGCGTGAATTTAATTCATCAGCCAGCCAAGTGTGGCAAATTCACGAATCTTCTAACCTTCTTCCAGTGTGCCTAATTTGAAAAAAATGTGCTGGAAAAGTGGCGGTACCGTAAACAGTTTTTATATCTTTTGAAACAAAAGTTTCCCCTGTAGAAGATACGAAATCATTATCTGTAAGGTCTGTAGGATGGTACTCCGTAGTTGTGCCCCCCGGCTTGTTTTAAATTGCACCAACGTCGGTACCAGGCACATCAAATATCCAGTCGATAAAGCTCAACAGCGATTCTACGCCACCCTACCTCGTCTCACTCCTCAAGAGGTATGAACCTTATTTAAAATTATTTTAGAGCATGCAGTTACTATCAAACGCATCAATCTTAACAGATGAACGAACAATTATCACTCATCTAATTGAACATTGATTGAGCTCATGCTTACCACATAGCACTTGTTTTCGTTACTCCTTGATTCCATATAATCTAATATAGGTTGGTACATTTTTCCCATGGTTAGTCAATAAACAACTGATTCACTTTAACTGGAAGATAAAATGAATGTTACTTGTTTAAATTGTAGGTGACGTCTATATTACAAGCCAATGAGTATGCCAAAGATTTTGATGGTCCAAATTCAATTAAATGCTACGACTCAAATCAACTGGCATCTAATAATCCTATAGAGGACACCAGATCCGAGGCACAATGTCTTTTAACAAAAGGTAAAAAATACATGAATTCACAATGCTTGAAATTTTTATTGTAATTTGTTCCACGTGCACAGTATTATATTGTAATAATAGTTTGGAAACGTCGATGTGGGTGGTGTATCAGATAGCTTAATTATTGCAAGCATGTTTGAAGAATTGCATGAAATTTGTCGACTCAATAATTCGTTGATTAAATCTCAGGTCTTGTGTGCGGGAAAGCTATTTTAGACAGACAGAATAGCAATAGGAATATTTACAGAATTGTACATTTTGTTGTGTCTTCTGAAAAAAAATAAAAATAAGAATCAAACGAACAATGAATGAATTTCTTTTATTAGGTACGTTGTTGGGAGTATTTGATGGTCACGGAGGTGGTGCCTGTGCTCAGGTTATTTCGAAACGACTGTTCCACTACATTTCTGCATGCTTACTTCCCACTGAAATATTAAAAAAGTATCTCAACTCGATTGAGAGTGACGATAGGAGGTTGGAACTGATAGAAAGTTTCAATGATAAAGTAGAGCTTGTTGCCGATATCCGAGAACTCTATCAAGCAAGTTTTTTTTCATTCGTCAAAGAGCTGGTCGAACATGGATCTACAAAAGAATTTCACATGGAAACAGCTCTTGAAAATGCCTTTCTTAGATTGGATAACGATCTTTCCTGCGAAGCCTTGATGAAACTAAGTAGAAAAGATGCCGCAAGGACTCTCGCCGTTGCAATGTCTGGTGCTGTGGCTGTGATAGCCCACATAGACGGACCTCACTTGCATGTTGCTGGTCTTGGAGATTGCCAAGCTGTGCTTGGCGTACTTTCAGGTGCTACATATGTATAACATGTTCAACATTAAAAATTCATTTGTTACATCTAACTTGACTATAAGCTGTGCGAAAAAACCATTATAGAATACCATTCCATCAATGCACTGACAAAGTGATGACAGAATTTAGAGGATATTTTATTGAATATTGAATTTTCTTTCTCATTCTCAGAAAATGATGCATGGTCAGCGAAGATGATGACGGTGGAACATAACAGTGATAACCGTACAGAAGTAGAAAGGATTTTATCTGAGCATCCGAACAACGAACGGTCTACTGTAATAAAGATGGAGCGTCTCCTTGGTCAACTCGCACCTTTGCGTGCTATGGGAGACTTTAGATATAAATGGAGTAAGGAGATATTGAAGGATGTAGTAGTGCCGTATTTTGGTGAAAGTGCTATCCCTCCGAATTATCATACTCCTCCGTATCTAACTGCTAAACCAGAAGTACACTATCATAGATTGACCCCAAGAGATAAATTTCTGATAATTGGTAGCGATGGATTGTGGGAGTTGATATCACCTTTGGAAGCAGTCAGACTTGTCGGTGAGCACATGAGCGGAAAAGTAACTCTGAGTCCGCTGAAACTCCCGAGAAAAAACATGAAGCTAGCAGAAATTAATGAGATGCTACTACAGCGTAAAGATGGCCTGAAAAAAAAACCACTAGACAGTAATGCAGCTACGCATTTATTGCGGAATGCGCTCGGAGGTACGGAGTATGGTATAGACCATGGAAAATTGTCCCAATTATTGACATTGCCTGGTGAAGTAGTTAGAGTATTTCGTGATGACATTACTATCACTGTCGCGTACTTTGACTCTGAATTCTTAAGGCACTGTCCTCCGTGATTATTATATAAGCTTGAAGTCATTGTAAGCAACTTCTTCAGCTTTGAATGCTGAAATGCAGATGTAATTACCCAGTGCTGAAGGAGATAATCTCTCTTGACCCTATTTGAATCAAACCGTTTCACCAAAACCAGTATCTTTATATACTTTTATTTCTGCTGAATCAATCGCTGGCGATTTTACGCATCTCTACTTACTGCCATAGATTATTTTAGCGTATTATACGTATATTTATGTAATTCACATTAGCAGCATCGACAGAAGTATTCATCAGCTGACCTTTTTAAACTTGCAACGAAAATGCTTATAACTATGTGCAAAAGGCGCTATAGCAGTTAAAGTTTAACAAGTATAACCGACTTGAGAGTGTATAAGAAGTTTTTGAATACCTGCCAGATAATGAAGCTTAGATACGTATTTATTGCGAGATGCAGTTGGGCGGTACCAAACTCAATATAAGTAATGAAAAATCGATGTTTATTGAGCTTGCCGAGGAAGGGAGTGTGAATTTTTTGTGATGTCATTAGAATTGCTGTTGCACAACTTGGTTTCGAATCCTTTAAAAGTATACGATCCTTTTCGGCTAAATCCGGACTTCTCATTTTGTGATATTTTTACAATTCAGGCGTTTATTGAAATGCAACTGTGAACTGTCTAATTCAAATACATTATAATAACTTGTTATTTATTTAGTTAACAATAAAAACACAATTTACATAGTACAAGTACTAATTATACTTATTATTAACACATTGATATACATCACGTATGGATGAAAACCTGTTCGGATGTTTTATTTTGCAATTTTGTGAGTACCTCGAGCCTATTTTATTTCTTATTCATTGCCGGTGAGTACACAGTAATGTACACCTTCCGTATATATCTTAAAAGATCATCTCGATATTAATTGCATTAACGTAAAAAATTGTAAGGAAGTAGAAAAATATTATTTAATAATCAATGATCATAACTTTGTAAGAAATACATCTAGGGATTCTTAGCTACGTGGAAACCGAGGGTGAAAAAAGCAATTGACTGATTAGCAATGCCAAGAGTAAATTTCATGTAAGTGCAGCTACTCTGTTCGTAAAATTGCAGATTATTTTGCTGCGACCGTAGACATGACTTATTATTCATTTATTTTTATTTATTTCTGTCAAACGTAATTATAATATTTTCGCAGATAGATAATGTTGTATATTTAATATTTATACATTATAATTACATGTAAAATTACGCCCAAGGACTGGTGCCATTCATGCTTATCGTTGGTAATTTATATAATTTTAATTCAATTGTATATCATCGACAGCAAAAGAAATATGTCGAGTATCTTACAAGGACTTGAAAGAAAATCTGGTGAAGCTATTTTTCATTTTCTTGCTTTTTTTTCATACAAACGCTAAATCTGTGTTTCATCCTAATTCGGAATAAGGCAAGCGTGTATAACTTTGTGTATGTCTTAATTGTGGGTGAAATTCTTTTGTAACTGGATTGTAGATTGCTTCAGCCTTCTTGGCCGAAATCTTCCTTAAACTTCTCCAGCTTTGCCATATCATCCTCATTAACTGTCGGACGTGTGGTAGCCAGTGACTTCATCATGTCTTTCTAAATTGATAAAAATAAAAGTGGTTAGAATCATCATTAAAAAATCTCACTGAATAGAAAGACAAAAAATACACCCACAATTCTGTGCATCATGTTTTTGTTTACAGAAATATGAAAAAATTAGCAAATAAATTTATAGGTATCGGCTAACTCATCCTTACCATAGTGACTGGAGGTTCGAAGAGTTTATCTCCCTCAACTTCCATCCAGGTCATTTCGATGGCACCAGGTGAGCCCGGAGAGCAAGGGGTGAGAAGGTCATCGACAATTATTGTTGGATCTTTCGGAGAAGGTCCGCGCACTTTTTTGAAATGGGTGGCCGTTTGAACTTGCCTCACAGGCTGCATAAGTGCGTCACGAACAATAATGCTTATGTCAGCTCCCGAGTAGCCATCAGTTGCGGCTGCTAATTTCTTAAAATCATCCTCGGACAGGACGTGAGCGGTATTACCAAGGTGAAGTTTGAACATAACCATACGAGCATGCTCTTCTGGAAGGGGAATATAAATTCGCTTCTCAAAACGTCTTCTGATTGCAGAGTCCAATACCCAGGGTATATTGGTTGCACCGAGAACAAGAATTCCCTCGTTGTCAGTCCCAACACCTAGAAGAAAAACAAACGGTGCATTACATTCAAACCCTGAATGAAACTGGGAAAACTGAGCTCTTTGAATTTTATCTTCACACCTTGCATTTGAACTAGAAATTCGGTTTTTATTCTGCGAGCAGATTCAGATTCGTTGTCTGATCGTGAGGAGCAGAGAGAATCTACCTCATCAATAAATATTATACTAGGCTTGCGTTGGCGTGCCAATTCGAATAGATTCTTCACTAGCTTCTCAGATTCTCCGAGCCACTTACTGACCAGGTCTGATGAAGATACAGACAAGAAAGTGGAGTTGTTTGCTTCAGTTGCTACTGCTTTTGCTAGATACGATTTACCAGTACCAGGAGGCTGGAATAAATATAAACATATATAGTGGGAATACATAATAAATGATACAAAAATATACATATAACATAAATTGAAGGGTTTTGGGTCTGAAACTTACGCCAAAGAGCAGAATGCCTTTCCATGGGATACGTTTCCCAGTAAACAGATGAGGGAAACGAATGGGCAAGATAACAGCCTCTTTTAGAGCTTCCTTAGCAAGGTCCAACCCTGCGACATCACTCCACTTTACTTGTGGTTTCTCAATTACTATTGCCCCTTCCAATTTGCTTTGTAATTTCTTTTTTTCTGGATCGCTGTCACTGTCGCTATCCCCACTGTCACCCTTTTTATCATCACTTTTAGAATTACTCTCTCCATCTTTGACCGGTTTCTTTTTTCCCTTCTTTAGATATTCCTTCAGCTTCTCAGCTCGGTCCAGGTATTGTAAACACTTTGTCCTAATGCTTTCCTTGGCTCGTTCTCCCTGAGCCTCATCTGAAAACAAGTTTGATTGATGAAATGAAGCGAAGTTGAATGAAGTGAACATTGAATAAAGTGTTTGCATTTTGAAAACAAAGTCAACAAATATGTATTTGAGAAAACTTATTCATGCCACAGAAGTGAATTGGAAGGAGAATCGAGAGTCTGAGGCATGTAAATACTGATGATGTGTACATTTGATTGAATGAAGAAAGTATTCAACGCCGTGTTCATAGTGCTTCAGAGCCTCTTCATAGTTTTTGTTCCGATCTTCCTCGGTGGCCTTGGTAACCAGGTCTATGGCTTTCTGTATTTATACGGGTAGAAAACGAGAATAATTGGTCAATTGAAAATATCCAGGCTTAAAATTTGAGGAAACCTTCCCAATAGTTAGTACCTGTAATGTTGTTCCTGCTGCCATTTTATTGTGAAATGGCTCCTCCCTAACCTTAGCTCACCAGAGTGAAGTATGCGGAATTCAAGAAAGTCTTGAACTGATGATATTAATGCTGTTTTATACACGTGCAAAAAAAGCTCAGTTATCCATAAATAAATTATCGAACGCACGTTGCGTAAACTGCCTCGATCGCTCTCGATTGGAGAAGTTTGCGGTTCTGTCAAATTTTTAACCTTCAAAATTTAGGTCTCTGACGTCACTGACGGTGACTCCTACTCTACCATTACCATGACCCTACCACCGCTGCATCGGGCTGATCCAGCGAATGAATTTTTAAAAAAATGTATCCCGTACGCATTGACTCTCCAGGCAAAAAAAACCTTGGGCGATCTCATTTGAACGCAGCTTTGGCGTCCTCTCACGGAGTTCCGGGTGAACTAGTTGTGTAGAGATGTGGAAATGAGCACTGATCTCGTAAGCCCCAAATCATAAACCGACACTAGCGCTGCAATACCCGAAGTTAAACTAACGGGTCGCCCGGGTGATGGTCTATCAGAAACAGATTTAGTCACATGGTCTTGTCACTTTAACCAATGACATACGCAATAAGCCACGTGATTCGTTAGTTCCACTAAGGCTATTGAGGCGCTGATATCGATTTCGTCTGCTTCTGGTCGAATCAAAAAGGCCTAGGTCGCTAGTCACTAGTCAGCCATCCAGTTAGTACAGAGATCAGTGGAAACGCGGCTAGAGTGTGTTGAGAACGTGGTCTTTTAACCGAAGTAAACGCATGTGCAAAGGCATCGTGCGAAGCACGGAGTTCGAAGGGAACAACTTCGGTTCGTCGATGGATCCTACGCCGTGTTTATCAGCGTTTATTGTTTTTATTTGCAGAGATTAGTGGTGGAATAATAATTGTGGGGAATAAATTTGCGAGATTATAACCTAACCGAGGTGTACGATACGAGAAATGCGTGCCGTGGGTAGTTGATAGAAAATTAATTACAACCCCGAACAAGTTGGGACGTCTCGCGCGAGGCGAGACACTGAATAAACCCGTACCGCTGAAGGAAGGCAGAGAAGTGGAAATCAGTCGACCATGTATGAACCTATTTGATTTTTTCCACACTTCTTTCACCGCCGTTTTGCATCTAGCCATTTTATCGAGTGGTAAATCGCTCCCTGCTTCCCAGGGTGTGGCAAACCGGCCCTTTGTTACATTTTCTCTTAAAGGCTATCTTCAAAATGGCAAGTTCTACTTGTGCTCTTTTTCAAGGTTAGGGTTTACCTCAATTGTCGTTCGAATTATCATCCATGTATTTCATCCGTGTGATTTTTATCACACACCTCAATTCACCTCTCTTACCATTTTCACATATTTTCTTTAACCTCCATTAAAATCTAACTCAATGCATTAATACCTCCGACTGATTATTATTATGTATCAATTGCTTTCATTTCATTTCGAACCAATGTCATGACCATACTTGTCGTCGATCACAGGTGTAGCATAAACAAGTTTCTTTTCATAACTGTGGCTCAAATTAGGAGCAATATTGCAAATTGGAAGCTTTTCATTTTTAATAGCAGTGATTTGGAGCTCTTAACTTTCATTTAATATTTACTCTATCTCAAAGAATTCTCTAGCGGCAGTGGCTGTGCAAAATTAGCTCGATATGTTATTTTAGTATGAAACATCTTTTTACCGTCCAAACATTACACAGCAAAAGATTAATATGACGACTGTTTGACCTAGAGAATCTCACTCCAATATAATGCTTTCAATTTTCTGGGCCTGTGATAACGCCAGAACTCAGTGATGTCTACCCCTTCGTCGTCGTCCAAGGCGTTAGGAGGAGAAAAACCAGGAGGTACAAGCCCTAGTCCCGTTGAAGGTGTTGAAGGTGTTCCAGGACCAAGTACACTAGATCCTCTGCAATCCGCACTTGTGCACGATGGGGAGTCTGAGGATTATGGAGAAGAAGGCGAGGAAGAAGAAGAGGATAGTATGGATGAAGAAAGCGAGGTAGATAAGAGAAAAGCATTGTAAATACAAAAGTATGTTGTCGTTACTCTGCTTATTTAAAACTTTCTTTTCATCAATGTTCAGACAAGTGATGGGGGCATGTATTGCGATGCCGAATGTGGAGAAGAGAATGATGCCAACGACTGCCATTCGTTATCGTTGCAATCATCGCCGACATTACCACCGAGACCTCTTAGTCCCATACTTCACACATGTGTTCCACTAGACGCAGTACAGCCTCAGAGGAAACGTAAAAGCGAAGCTGAGTCTACACTGCCCTGTAAAAAGCTTAACCCAGAGGAAAAGACTTATATTATGTGAGTAGTTTGAACTTGTTACATTTTTTGTTTTTTTGAAATTCAATATGGTACATACAATTGTTTAACAATGCCAATTTGCTTGCAACAGGGAGATATAATTGTGTTAAATCATTGTAAACTATTTTTAATTTTAACTAATTTTGTAGGGTTGTGAAACGGGTTGACGACAAAGGGAAGCATGTGAGAAGCATCATTCCGACCCGAGACAATCCCCCACCTGAAATGAGCAGTTGGTTATTACAGTTTCAGGTAAGTGGTGAAGACTGTGGAGTTTATGTTATTAATGACAATTGACCTTTGAGTAAAATAAATTGTTACAGAGATGGTCAAATGCAGAAAGGATGTTGGCTATTGATGAGCTAATAGAAAGATGCGAACCAACCCAAGTTCGGCATATGATGCAAGTCATCGAACCACAATTTCAGAGGGACTTTATTTCGTTACTCCCTAAAGAGTTGGCATTGTCAGTCTTAGCCTTCTTAGAACCAAGAGATTTATTGCGAGCCGCGCAAACATGCAGAAATTGGCGCTTTCTTGCAGATGACAATCTATTGTGGAAAGAAAAATGCCGAGCAACCGGGATAGAAGACCTTAAAGACCTACCTACGCCAAAACGTAAAAATAGTCGAAATTCAAATAGTTGCTCCTCGCCATGGAAGCAGGCGTATATGAGGCAGCATAACATAAAAATGAATTGGAGAACTAAACCGATTCGTACACCCAAAGTCTTAAAGGGTCACGACGATCATGTCATTACCTGTCTCCAGTTTTCTGGTAATCGAATTGTCAGTGGCTCAGACGACAATACCCTCAAAGTTTGGTCTGCTGTTACAGGAAAGGTAATTCAAATGTTTTAAACTCTATTTCCCGTACTTTGTAACAATTTTAAATTATTCTTTGTCAAGTACCTACTTTATAAAATACTGTATTCGGTAAAATTCATATGATTATTTTGTTAGACCCAAGTATTCTGGACGATTTTGTTATAAATTACAAAATTTTATGTTCGATATCGTATCACATCTTATCTAGTCCTATGTTGAATGTTGCGATATTACTTTGTTTAAAAATACTGGGATTTTTTCACATTCATTTCTATTGCACCATTTTTAAAGCATCTGAATAATGTTCATAGACGTACCCGCTATGAAATAAGAACATTGCTCCATATAAAACACGCAGAAGCAAGCACCCTCGATACAAAAATAAAACCACATCAATTTTATGTCAACAGTGTTTAAGAACACTGGTTGGGCATACGGGTGGTGTCTGGTCCTCACAGATGTCTGGTACTACAGTAATCAGTGGGAGCACAGACCGCACCTTAAAGGTTTGGAACGCAGAGACGGGCCAGTGCATACATACGCTTTACGGTCACACATCGACAGTAAGGTGTATGCACCTCCATGGCAACAAGGTGGTCAGTGGCAGCAGAGACGCTACACTAAGGGTGTGGCAAGTTGATACAGGGGAGTGTCTCCATGTTTTGGTCGGACATCTCGCAGCTGTTAGATGCGTGCAATATGATGGAAAACTCGTGGTCAGTGGGGCTTATGACTATATGGTCAAAGTATGGAATCCTGAACGAGAAGAGTGCCTTCACACACTGCAAGGACATACCAATCGCGTTTATTCCCTTCAAGTAAGAGCTTTTGGAAGAAATCATTGCAGTTTAACTTTATGTAATAGGTGTAATATTTAGTATTGTTATCCGAAACAATTTAAAATGTTCTTAGCAAATAGCTGCTGCGGTATAATTACATCATTTAATAGTAATTGCTATTTCCTCTTGTCTCGTTTAGTTTGACGGTATCCATGTGGTGAGTGGATCATTGGACACGAGCATTAGGGTATGGGAAGTTGAGACGGGAGCGTGTAGGCACACCCTGATGGGTCATCAGTCTCTTACTTCGGGCATGGAGCTCCGTAACAATATTCTTGTATCTGGTAATGCCGATTCTACAGTCAAAGTTTGGGATATTGTTAGTGGGCATTGTCTGCAAACTCTTTCCGGGCCAAACAAACATCAATCCGCAGTTACCTGTCTGCAGTTTAACAGTCACTTTGTGATTACATCCTCTGATGACGGGACTGTCAAACTGTGGGATGTTAAGACTGGTGGGTCTCATCTCTTTGCTCAAAGCAATGTTACAATATCAGAGCTACCGTAGTGGAACCGAACTGTAAAATGATATTTGTTTTAAAACGTGATTTTAGGAGACTTCATAAGAAATCTTGTGGCTCTGGAGAGTGGGGGTAGTGGAGGTGTAGTTTGGAGAATTCGAGCAAGCGATACGAAGCTGGTGTGTGCCGTGGGCAGTCGTAATGGTACCGAGGAAACCAAACTGCTGGTTCTTGACTTTGACGTAGAGGCCAAATAGTCTTCCCGTCTTTGGGCAAGACGACGCCTCTATGTGACTTCTGTACATACTATAATTAGGTAGCATAACCAATCTACTGTACAATGTTCATGTATTACATGGTGTGATTGTGATAAGACTGCATGAAATTATTGTGAAGGGAGTTCTAAAATGAGCGTTAGGTTCTTCACAATGAATATTTGTTGATTGTGGGTCGTACGTACTGCAAAGTACAAATATAAAATTCAAATCTTACGGCAAATTGCGGAATATTAGGAGCTATCGAAGTTATTACGCAATTGTTGGACAATTCAGGATAAATCTTATCAACGGATTCATACTGTTCTGAAAGAATTCAATTATTGGCATGTACATATTATGTCCTAAGAGGAAGCAAGATCTTAAAGGTTTACCGCGCTAATCAGCTGAGTTCATAGAACAATTTACAGAATTACCCCACGCTGAGAAATCGCTATAATCAAAATTTCCATTCACACAGAGCTGAGCTGTGCCCCATTTATTTGAATTGAAATAAAGTTGATTTCGTTTCTTCTCACAACTCAATGTGAAACTTGTGCAACTCATCAAAACTTTAACGTAAAACCTAGTTTTTTTTGTTTTTTTTATCGAATCATCGAAGAAATATCGTAAGGAATTAAAATTAGCGACTTTGTATGTACAAAGTTTGGCATTTTTCTCTAGATTGACTTCTTCGCTTTTATCATATATATGATGGAACAAAACCACTTACTCGTTCGATAGTAATAAATGGGACACAGTGCACTTGACAAGTCCGCAAAAACTGCCCTGAGATGTAGTATGTCACGTTAACATACGTTAAGTTGAACTAAAGTACAACGAAAATAATGGCCAGAAATATTAAAAAACAGTACGAAAACATTCTAAAAAAAAAATTAAAGATCTTTGCTATTCGCCGATTCACTTTTTCTTCACCGGGCAACCGCAGCAGTGCAAAAATTTCTTAGAATATATCAGTTTCAAATATACGAGACCTACCTGATGTTATCTGGGTATTTAGAATGCTATGCCGGGTTGAAAAGTCATATTTTATCGCACAAAATATATGTATATATATTTATGAAATATATATATATATTTTGTTCCCACGTATCATCCTCAGATAGGAATAGGTCGAGAATTGGTGCATATATACATATATACATATATATATATATATCAAAATTGAATCAATAACGCATATCTTCTGGACCTTGTGATCTTCAATGATAAGATTATAGCATGAGTACAACAAAATGCATGTTTTGTGTGCTAGAATTTGACTTGGAATTAATAATGTGGACACTCAGAAAGCAAACATTTTTCAATCTATGCCAGTAAAGCAATAATTGTTGATTGATTTTTTTTTTTCCTCCTTTGTCTTTATAAATTCTGTTGAATTATTTTGAACGAAAGTGGAAACGAGTGAATGATTAGGGCATTATTATTTTCGAAAGAATTATAGATTTCGTTAATTTTATCAATTACTATTTATTGCTGTTAAATTAATTCGCATCGGGATCTAGGTATTGAATACGGCGATTGTTAATTTGAAAGAGAATATTCCTCTTGTGAATATCGCCTGGAAGAATAAAAAGAATTTTTTTTAATCTTGTAGAAATTTATTGTTTCATTTGTATTTACATTTGGAAAATGCCGTGCTAGAAATAATATTAGTATTTTACAATCAACGATGATCTCTTCAATGGATCAAATTGCACAGCAATACCTACGACTAACATACTATTTATCAAAGAAGATTTAAAAAAACCGTCGGGTTCTACAGGCATTTAGAATCTACCTTCTAGCCATCCCTAGATTATTATATTAAATCTTGTCACGTATCTTATGCGCATAAAATTGACTGATTAGTAATTCCTTGGCTGCTAAAAGTTCATAATTACCGTATTGAGTGAGACATGTTCATAACACGAATCGAACACGGCGTACACTCCAGCCTATACTTTATATTTAAGATGGATCCCAGCTAATTCAAAGTTACTTAAAAAGAAAATAGAAAATAAAATTCGGATTCAACGGAATCTATGAAGGATCTGTAATGCTTTTGTTGAACATGTGATCATCCGTTACGGAAGATTACGTGCTTTACACACTATCACAATTTGAATAAATTTCGTTGCTATTGCCCTGGCACAACAGAAAGCGAGGCGAGCATAAAGTCAATAATAACTAACATAATCAAAGAATTACACTTCTCGTCATGGACGTTTCTATTGTTAATATTATTATTACTGAGACTTGCACGCAATTTTAATTCAATTCTGTTTTTGAATAATGAGATCCTAATGTATGTGCCTAAATTAATGAGAAGCATTAGGTGTTGAAAAAAAAAAAATTCGGTAAATTTTCTATCTACAATGAATGAGTACATGTATATCGTATATTTTCATTGAAATGAGAAAGAATCTGCGGGTAAAAAATTATTGATAGGTGGCGAATATTGTTGTGTAGTGGAATGTAGATTTGATTTGCATATAACTTGCTAAAAGAAAAATTACCAATTTTTTAGGGTTGAATTTCGTATTTCACAAAAATGTGTTAGTATTATATGACTGAGGTGTAAATCTATAATGGGCGTTGGAAGAATTCATTATCAATATTGGATTTCTTTTCTTACAGTAATATCGTTTTCATAATTCTCTAAAGGGCGTACAGCTAGGATGAAATTGAATTATCCATATTATGTACAAGATAAAAAATTGAAACATCATTCAATTACCGAGTAATACATAATAGAAAAATAACGATTAATCAGTGGGACAGTACGTGAGTTTTACGACCATAAACAATTTCGGCACGATTAACAGTGAACATTTATTCAAGAAGGAAACAAATTTGAGCTCGCCATATATTAATATTCTGGTGAGATGTCTTATAATGTATAATTGCTGCATAAGCTGCAAGCATTTACCACAATTCGTGCCTATTTCTCATTAATATAATGCAAAAAAAATTATATGGCGATGTATTGGGGGAATTAACTTGAGGATAAGATCTGCGGAGGGGCAATTAAAAGCAAATGTCATTAAAATTTAGGATTGTAATTAACGTAATTCGTGGATTTACCTAAGATAAGAGGTACTATATTATATATTAGCATTTGTTCGAGAATTTCTTCTAGTATTGAGCAACTACTGTGAACCGAACAAATATTAACGATCATAATAATAACAATTCTCAGTCATCATTCTCTACAATACTTTACAAATGTTTAAACTATATGTATATGTTTGTGTTTTAAAAACGGTTATTCAAATCGTATCATGGCTATGAGTTCGGCAGCTTTTTACTCAAGCTTAATAATTATTTGATAATTGTTTTTTTGTGCTAAAATTGTAATTATGTATCTCTTAAATGATAAATCCATGTACGAACTAGTTAATTGTAAAAAAAAAAAAAAAAAAAAAACAGGAGGAACGGAAACGAAATTAAATCCAGATAATATTTTGGAAATGCAGTAAACGGGTCAACTTTTATGTAGCGACCTTCGATTTGAACATCTATTTTATGTATAACAAAAGTCTGTTTCAGTCATGATACAATGAGAAGAGTTGTGTTTTACTTTATTATTATTTTATTTTTTAATTTTTTGTGAATTTTTCAAACTTGTGCAATACGCGTGCAAAAGTGAAGATTTTCACGCGAATCAATTATTGTTCATCGAGAAAGAAATCGTTACTATGAATGGAATGCGATTTTTTTTTTTTTTTTTGCGATGCTAAAGTCAATTATCGTTGAGCTACGTTGTAAACGGCGCTGTCTAACTTATAATTGAAAGGAACTGAATGTGTGATCCCTAAAAACGCATCTTTACTTGTTGTACCATGATCTTTCTCCAAGGATCATGTTTTATTTGTATATTGCTCAATAGTTTATATTATAAGAATGTGTTATCTGTTGTATCATTTTTTATAAGAAATAGAAAATGTTGCTGCATTTTATATGCGTTATATGTACACATATTTATTTCATCCTGTGTTTTCAAATTTTTCAAGATATTATTCCTTTGTACAATATGTATATTAAATTAAATTAAATTGTCTCTTCTATTAACTAACTTATAGAAAAAAAGCCCACAATTACCGGTGAAATTAAAACATCAATTCTCACTCTATTGTGAAAATGTCTAAAATATTATTTCAATAATTTAAGATAATAATTAAAGAAAAAACAAAAAAAAAAAACGAGATTCGTGTCATCTTACAATCAAGTTTCTACAATAATCATGAAAGTACATTCCTCGCAATAGATGTGCAACACGTTATTTTTCTCTCTCAGATCTTCGATGTTTACGGAATAAGAACTCCCGCATCTGCAGGGATACGACATTGCATTATTTTCTCCAGTAGTTTCCAATTCTTCTGGTTTCAACTTGGCATAAACAAGCTCACAATCAGCTTCTAGTTCTGCTTGCTTAAATTCAACGTCGTACTGCCTCCTTAAGCAGGGATCTCTCAGGATCTTCCACGCTTCGTCGATCTTGCGAAATTTATTTGCATCGCTGCTCCCTGTAGCAGAAATCTTGTCAGGATGATAGCGTAGGACTAGCTCGTGGTATGCCTGTTTTAAATCTTCATACGTAGAATCTCTATCACAACCGAGGATCTCATAGTAATTTGTAAAAGATTCTTCGCTCATTTTTACCAGTTATATTCGATTGAAGATCTTTTGCCTCAATTACTCATGTCGCTTTATAAGAAATCTTGTAAAAATGGTAGTTGAGGAAAATTCATCGCGAATTTTCTTGAATCACATCGATGCTGGTGTAATATAGAAATTATTTCAAATTTTGGAAAGAATTTTGTATTGAACATAACATAACCTAGCTTTAATGACAGTGTGGTTACAATCACCATGCTGCGTGATCAACGCACGTGGGACGCGGGAAATTTGAATATTATTTTTGTAGGATCGATTTCTACAGGCCCTAAAATCGAAAAGTTATATTTCCATAAAATTGATTTCGAGAATTTGTTTTCTTTTCATTTCAAAATAACATTACGATGCGATTGTTCTTCGCATTGTTGAGTAACATCTAGAAGAATAAAACAAATTTTATGGATCACGTTGAGTGATTTTCAATTTGAAAAAGTATTGGTACTCGCATATTTTATAACATTAGCGACGATTTTATTGGCTAAAAAGTAACATAATTAATACTACATCCTAAATATTAAAAATCATCGTAGTTTATAAATATATATTATATCGGATGTATATTGCAAAATTCGAAAATTCATTGTAATAAGCCATCCTTGTAGAAAATAGTTCCAGTTCAGTTTAGTATATCTGAAACAAAAAGTAACATAACACATAAGTATGTATAATGTAAGCGATCGCGTTTCAGAGTACACATGCCAGAGTAATTAAAAATTGATATCACTCAGCTCCCCCACTTTCATAACTGCAGAGCTTAAGAAATGAAGATTTTATACATTATTATCGGTACCAGTGAATGAAAATACCTTAGTAACCAAACCAGCAGCTATAGTAGAACCACCCACACGCAGCATAATTCTGCCAAGTTGCTTAACGTCTCTGTATAATTCCATGCAAATAGGTCTCTGAGTTTCTATTTCAACGATAGCGCTAGAATTTTTGGGCAGACATCGAGGTTTTTTTTTTATCACTTCCCCAGAACTTTTGTGGAGCTGAGCAATGAGTTTCTTTAACACCACTGGCTCCACGAGCGATTGGTGATGCATTACTACCGGAAGGCCACGAGTAATCGGCATCGCTACAGCAAATATTACTATGTGCGCTTCGAATCGAGTCGTAACTGGGACCGGGTGCTGGGGATCACACAACAAGTCGCCAACAGCTATAATCTGCTGATCTATCCCTGTCAATGTGAAGACAAGATGGTCGCCGGCAAACCCATTTGTTACAGGCATATCGTCTATCTGTAAGCCTGAAAATAACCGGTCATGATAACTGTCTAACAAAGGTAGTTACAGTTGAGTCACTGATTTGATTATTCAACCCAATTTTAGAAAGATCTCTAACCTCGGACAGAAGCGACTTCGTTGTGAGGTAGTACTAACACCTTATCACTCGTAGCAATCATCCCAGTCTCAACATGTCCCGATACACAAAATCCTGAGCCAGTTCCCTTGTAAATGTCATTCACCGAAAACCTGAAGGGTTGGTCAACAGGTCGTTTTGGACATTTGAACTGATCGATAACTTCGGTCAAGGTGGGTCCGTTGTACCTGACAGACATGACAATCATATATTAATAAGAAATCTTGATACGTACTTCCAAGTATGGTCATTGTAGTGAATTTATTTTGAATATTGAGGACTCACCATTTAATCAGTCCTTCCTCCTTGGATTTGGAGACTAAATTTTCCCCGGACAAACCGCTACATGGTACAAATGGTACAGCGTCTCGAAAACCAGCCTGCTTAAGGAAAACTCTCATCTTTTCAACTATTTCATCGTATCTATCCTTGGACCAGTCAACGGTATCCAATTTGTTTATTACTACTGCCAGCTGAGAGACACCTATAGGATATCAGTTTAAATATGAGTATATATTTTTTTTGGGAATGTAAATAGTTCAACTTAAACTCTATATGAGCCATGAAAATTTATTAAATTTCAATACTTTATCCTCAGATCTGAATGTGATATTTCAAAATATTGGAGTTTTCTAAATAAAACTCAGAATCGGGTATTGATCAAGGGTGTGATATAATAATTACCGAGAGGGCGTAAAAGCAAAGCGTGTTCTCTTGTTTGTCCACCGCTGTCAAAACCAGTTTCAAATTCTCCTCTCGTAGCATCAACAACTAGAAGAGCCACGTCGGCTTGGGTCGCACCCATAATCATGTTTGGAATAAAGTCTTTGTGACCTGGGGCATCCAAAAGTGTAATAGTTTTAGTAGCGGTTTCAAATTTGGAGTGGCCAACGTCCATTGTGACACCACGTTCCCTGAGTGAAATAAGGACACATATAAAATTATAGTACGCGTTGAACGGACGTCTTCCGTGGCAATTAAATAACTTGTTTACCTTTCTTCGCCAGTTTCATCGAGCACCCATGCATATGCAAACGATTGCTTGCCAATCTTCTTGCTTTCAGTTTGAAATTTGTGTAATAATTTTGAAGACACCTGTCCTAGATCGCAAAGCAGTCTACCCAGTAATGTGCTCTTTCCGGCATCAACATGGCCGACGACTACCAAGTGCAACTGCTCCTTTATGTCTCCACGAAGATTCTTGAACAGGCTGATCGCATCCAATTTTTTACTATTTAATTTCGATTTGTTATCTTGTTCTACTGCTGGGGACTGACATCTTGGGGTGTTTGATTTTGATGAAACTGTTTTAATGTCTTTTCTTCGAATATCAGGTGAGGTTTGCCCGGAGAATGGACTTTGAGATCTCGGACTCTCAACTGTTGTGTTAAGGAAATCTCCGTCTGTTCCACTAATGTCGAAGCCTTTGATGACCGACCGTGTCGCTGATGGAATTACTTTTACAGCAGGGGAGGATAGTAGCACAGGTACTGCTGGTTTAGCGGCTAGTTTTTTACCTATCATAAAACTATTTATATACTTACTATTCTTTCACAATTTAGTAAAATAGATTATCCTAATATACTAAAATGTGTAGTAATTTCTTCTGGGAATGTCATGAACAGTTTCAATTTTAGGGTCGAGAACATTGCACATATGCTGCTTACTTAATCCATTTGTCGGGATTTATTATTAATTGGAAAAAAAAGTTAATTGAAACTTATAACAAGTTGTTCGACAACTACTTTATGTACATACGATAAAATACTAGAATGACTACTAAAAGAATTATGATTAAAGATTATTTCAACGCTATTTTTAAACTATCTCCAAATCAGAATTGTTCAAAGTAACAGTAATATGACATGGAGCTCATTTCAATCGAGGCTTGTACAATCAAAAATGTTTGTTTAAAAAGTTGAGCAACACTATTAATAGGGAAAAATTTGTATAAGATCATAAAAGAAATTAAGGTCTCAAAAAATTACATCAGTTAATTAATCCTAGTAAAATTCATCGTCCTGAATAAAATCATCGTGATATCATGAGTCAAGGTGTGGTATTTATAGTTGAGTTTCAATATATGAGTTTAAACAAGAATTCTGCTAAAATCTTTTCCTAAGGTGTACGAGAATTCTGTCATCCGGGGATGGTATTGAAAAATCAAATCGTTTTATAACTTCCACACTTCCTTCATTTTTAATATAAGGTTTTCTAAGTTTCCATCTTTTACACAAAATCTTGCCAAATAATGAAACCATTCTGGTCGTATATGGAAGTTTGATATGCTGCAGGTTACTCAAGCTCAAATTACAATCAAAGAAAACTTTGGAGGGACCAGCTTCTATTGCATCCGGAGTATGAGTATTCAGATAAATGTCAAGCCTAGAAATACCGTGACTCAAATCATCAGTCGATTTCGAATGTGATTCATCATTTAATGGCTTAACGTGAGGAAATATCTCACTTAATGCAGAGCTTAAGTCAATCACCCAGTTATCCGGAGACGGAGTTCTCGTGCATTCAAAGCTAGCCTGTACAGGTACATGGGTGTCAATTTTAGAATCAGTTTCAGAACTTATACAACTAGAAGCGTCGTCAGGATCAATAATCTGTCTAGGAAACGAATATTCGGAAGGTTGTTTAAATGAAATTGTTGGGGGTGTTCCTGAAGAATTACTAATCGTCCTCAGTTTTGGGATTACAAAGCCAGTATTCGGTGAGCCAATTACTGGACTACTAATTCCACCTGAACTACTGGACTTTCGCAAATGATGGGCAGTCAAATCAGCCAATGAGCCAAACGTTTGAATATTTGTGTCGCTTGGCGAGGCTGTTGTTTCAATGTGATCAACAATTTGTTTAGAGAATGAAAAACCTGCTTTCGGCTCGAAATCATTTTCTATCAGTCTAGTGCTGTCTACAGATACTTCATCATCTAGAGATTGATCTAGTGAGGAGCAGTTGTTCATTTTTTTTTTAAATTGCAATTTGGGAATTACTGGGCCCGATGGGAAAGAAGCTACTAAACTACTAAGAGTCCCAAATGTAGAAGCTTGGCGATCTTACCTTACCAATGAAGTAATACCGCACATGAAAAAAAAGGTAAGAAGTCAACGTCATATAGTTGTCAATATTTTGCGCTATAATATTCTATTTGTAAAAAAAAATTCCATCACTAACGGCACAAACAAAAAAATAAAAAGCAACATATTATCAGGATAAAAATACTCTCAAATATCGGTGCAAAATTAATGTGGACTTTTTTTTTGTGAAGCAAATATTACTTAATAGGAATTAATTATTAAAATGTACCTTGAAGAAGATCCTCATTATTTTGATTGATGGCTGGCTTTTCTGTAAGAAAAAAATGAATATATACAAAATTACTTTCTATCTCTTAATAGTGAAAAATTGAAATATAATTTCACGCTGGCGCTGGCATACCAGATGCATTGTTTGACGACGTAGTAGCAAGTATAGCATCAAGTGCAGCTTCTGAGTTAAGGTTATGCTTGAGAATATTTTCCGTGAGTGTGGACTCAGGGATAGAGTCACCGACAACATTTTTTATAGCTTCGATGCAGGACTCTAGTTTTGTTGCATCAAGAACTGAGAGTTCCGGCCTTTTATAGCTCGAGGGCAATGGGGTCTCCTCTTGAGTTTCATCTTCCTCCACTATGTCATCTTCCGTAATGTATGAAGAAATGTTATGCTGCTTGTTTCGGTCAAATAAGAATTGTTCCGCTAAAATTGAAACTTTGTCAGTACATTTTGGAAAGTAAAGTTAAGAGAAATAAATTAATTCCACATGTAGTCAGGTGATCAGATGGTATTTACCACTTGGAGAAACGCAATAATCATCTTCAACGGAATGCCCATAAACATCATCATATCCATCATACTCTGTAATGTGATATATTGAAATACTTTTAATAGAACGTATATGGGATTCTTCGGAATTACGATAATTCCTCAAGCCAACAGTTCCCTTGTTACAAAACCTAAAGTTCCATTCATATCTGAGTGACTTTAAATTGAAAGTGATTATTTGAATATCGTTTTCATAATTTTATCAGCGCGAGAAAATGTGTGACAATTTCTAAACAAAAATACGTGTGTATATTTTGAAAGACGCAAAAAGAGCTGAGAAAGATAACCTAGAAAATATGTACCATCAGAGTAATTCATAGAACGGACGTTTCTGTGTCGAGACATTTTACAGAGTTCAAGTAATCATTGTACGTAAATGATATAACTAGAAAAACAGGCGCAAGCACCGCATATATTATCCCAGTATTTGCTATTTATAATGCCATACGGATGCTAAACCACCAATTCACACGAATTTCATTCCTATCAACACTCACTCTCACTTGACTTCGGACATTTTGTCCTTTCAATTGTTGCAAATTATTGTCCAGCTTCACTGTCAGTGCCACCAAAGAATATGGGCAACAGTCCCGCTCTCGTCGCAAGGCGGGTAAATCGGGAACCACGGTGAAACATCTACGTTATCGCTCATAGTTCATGACAAGAGAAGGTTTTGTGATGTGTTTTGGAACACGGCGGTAACCCCACCCATCGGGTATGACAAATGCAACTTTTACTTCCGGTTGCGTTTGGCCTGTGTGCAAGATTTTTTGGGTTTAGCAGTATTCTCGCGTAGTGCCTGTGTTATCCTATTTCATCCGTCACTAAACTCAATTGTAATTGCAATTTGCAGATCTATATCTCAAAGGGATATATTTTGTTTGTCGTATGTCCATCCAGAATCTTAACACATTCGGTGAGTATTTAATAACGATATCTAATGTAAACTCCCTCGACTGGCCCTCGAGACACTGATCAAAATGGCGTAGCGTCTTTGCTGCGTCATTGTATCCCGTAAAGCTCTTTCACCCGTCAAAATTAGCCTCAATTTACTTCACCATCTGTAATTAATCAACTCATTTAATGGCAGAATCTATTAACTTGATTTCCGCGCTAACCAGCTCCGTGTATTTAAGTTGGTTTTCGAAGCATTTTTACCGAGCATTGTCTTATTTCTAGCTGGTATTTTTTTGTTTTAGACCCCTTTGCAGATGCAATCAAGGGTTCAGATGATGATGTCCAAGACGGTCTCGTGCATATAAGGATTCAGCAGCGAAATGGTCGTAAGACCTTAACCACGGTGCAAGGACTCTCTTCGGAATATGACTTGAAAAAAATTGTACGGGCATGTAAAAAGGTAAGGTATAGGGTAAATCTGTCACATTACCAGCCTTTCTTTATAGCTGTCATCCGCCTATGATAAGTTTAGTCTATATTTAGAAATGACGCGATTTTATTTTTTTCCACATTGCTAACTGAGAGTTGCTATTTTTTTTTTGTCTCTTGTTCGTGAAATATTTCATCTCTTCTGTAAATATTTTACAAGTTTATCATTGTGACTGTACTCATTTGATATATTTAACCAACACCAATACTTGTTCCTGTGTTTGTGTTTGTGATGGAAGAGTTCTAAGAAAGTCTAATGTATTCGTACTTATCGACCTTCTCCCAATTTAGCATAGTTGATGCCGATTCCGGAACTTACACAGCCATGTGAAGGTCTATCACAGTCATGGTTAATTGTAAATGTGTTTGTGTATTTGACTTTGAAAATCGAATTTTTTTTTTCTCATGCTGAGTAAGAAATATAATCAGAGAAATATATATACTCAAATCCTTCAGATTGGAACTGTTGATGTTAGCTTACTAATTCTAGACATTAATACCGAAAATTGCTTGATAATTTCCAGGAGTTCGCCTGCAATGGGACAGTAATCGAGCACCCGGAGTACGGGGAGGTGCTGCAGCTGCAGGGGGACCAGCGAGAGAATATATGCCAGTGGCTAACAAAATCAGGTCTGGCAAAGCCTGACCAGTTGAAGGTTCACGGTTTTTAAAAAAACCAACCACCCATGCCACTACCTAAGAAAACTCCACAGCCATTACCACCAGCAACACCTCATCATCATAAATTATCTGTATCAGTCGCTTCAACTTGTTGATACTTCGTGGGATATCCTGTTATATATATACGTATATATATTTCAATAAAAAAAAAAAAGAAAATATATATATATAAAAAAAATAATTTGAAAAATTTGAAGAAAAAAAACGTTAAAATAGAAGAAAACATAACAGTATACCGTATAGGCATAATATTCTAATAATATTATAGGAAGCAATATTTTTCAGCCTTATGTTAGGTAAAATCCGCTTAAAAACTTTTGTCACATATTAAATAGTTATTGTAGAAGAATTTAAAGAGAATTAGAATTTTGAAGAATAAGAAGAGAAAAAAAGGATCATACATTATATACGAAATAGGTACAGATACTGATAGCAACGGATGGATTTTGGTTTTGGCATTAGGTAATATGTATTTGGGTGCAATTGATGTATTCAGAGAAGACGCAGCTACTGTCACTAGGCGTCAGATTGGATTCTCATAATTTGTAAAACTGTCAATTTATTTTTTTGTGTATACAGTAAGGACAACAAACGCTAGTTTGTGCTTGATAATTTATGGTTGGTTTCTCAATTTTCGTGCCTTTAATCCCGCAGCAACTGTATTATTTATTAAAATATAGTATTTTAATTGGTAATATGGATTGAGTTTCTACTTGATTTTCTTTTTTCAAATTTTTGTTTGACAACACTTATTGAACAAAATATGTCACACGTCAGTTGGAATGAATTTGACCAAATTGAAATATATAGCATAAAAAAAAAGAAAATAAAACAAAAACCCGAAGTAAGGAAAAGGTATCAACGCTTTGTTTTTTTTTTTTTTTTTTTTATTTTGTATTTAAATTGTGGATGTTCTTAGATAAATAAATCAATAAATGAATAGTTTGTCATACTGAAATTTTATTACCTCCCAAATTTAAACACAATTGTGAAGCTTTTCTAAGTACCATGTCCAAGGTACGTTAAATTTGTTTGCTTGGGCCTCAGCCATCAACATTGCTTCAGCAGCATACATTGTGTGTGTAAATGGTTGGCAGGTGTCGAGTCATGCATTTTGAAGTACTGTATTTAGTTGCATCGGTAATAAATACAATGAATAATGCTCTAAAGTCGCGCCGTTTGAAAACTCGTCAATTTTCTGTCCTATTGGCCGCCAGTTATTTCTTCTTTTTTTCTTCTCACAAATGCGTGTAAAAAAAAAAGTAACGTAGATTGGATAAGCGCGTATGTGCCAGTGAAATCGTATGTGTATCATACGCATGGTACATACAGCTACCAGCAGGGTTCAGTATCTCGCAGCTAGCCGAGAAACAACAATATCCCTTCTTTTGTGCAGTGTACGTAAGTGTATGTTCAATACTTGTGCCAAGTTTCCTGCAGAACGAGATGACGTTAGTTAATTACTTAAGTAATTAATTAATTAATAGTTTGAAAATGCCAGAGATGAGACTAGTTTCGTTCTCGACCGGTAAAAACGACGCGGGAATACAACGTGCTAAAGGTTATAATTAGATGATTATTTATTTTGAACGGATTCACATTATATAGGCATTTGTGGTATGGTCACCTGGTAGGTGGTAAAAAATAAAGAGACAACACGTAACAAAAAGATGCGAATGGGCAGCAACGATACTTCCTTGTCGTGTTGTGGAAATCCCCCGAGTCGTTGATATGCGTTGATATGTAAACCTGATTTCATATTTCGCATGTCGTCGATCGTGGTTCGGCAATAATGCCAAGAGATGGCGCAGTTTTCAGCCTATATACCTGCAACCCATAATGCATTGAGCTACGGCATGTGCCTTTCTGTGTCGGCCATTTTGTAGTTTCCTTGAGAAATTGTGTTGAGTTGATTCTTCTCCTCGGTAAGATTTCTTTAAATAATAAAACGTCGTAGTACGTTATTATTTGAATGACGTAGATAATCGGATTCGCGTGTTTTCGCCTGATTATTATACCGTCGAAACATACTAATAGGGTGCGTGTCTCCACGCAGCGGTGCGCCCGCGGGGTCCGTAGTTGCGAGAAGAAACGAGTAAACGAAGCTGGCTGGTGAGCAGCCTATCGATAAAGGCACATGGAATCCGGGATTGTTTCGAAATGAATGGTGATTTCAGCAATGACACTTACTAAACATAAGTGGGCTAGAGCCAGTTGTCACTGTGTATTCGTATTCTTCAATACCCAGCCGCAATACGATTCTATATTTGGCCAGTCACATCCAACATATTGCATATCTTCTCTTTTCAAAATTCTTATCTCCAACTACGGGACCTTTTTATTTGAATACTATCGACGGGACACTACACGTTTACACGATTTGAATTTTAATTATTTAACGTCAATTATCAACCAACAATTATACCAAACTTACAGTATGGTTGTTCATTTTCACCAGACAGTGTTCACTCTTTGACTAACGCATAACAATATTCAGGGGGAAAAAGTATTCTATTAAGCCGCGTGCACACACATGCATCTGTTCAAACATTTTTCTCCCTGTTCCTCTACACCGATGATTTAAAATTAAATTTCATCATTCGTTCAACGCCTTGTTCGAATATCTGATTAACCTTCTTGGTTCATTCAAAACGTTTATCCGACATTCTTGTTGCGCTGTTCTAGGGTACGTGTACATGAATGGGGACATTGGGAAGCTCCCATCAGGGGCGGGATACCCAACCACCCCTGAGTCCCTGGGTACAGTGGGGGGTGCACCAACCAATAGTACAACCGGCCTAGATTACAGCGTCATGAACGGAGGTCCTAGTGCAGAATTGATGTTAGAACAAGGTGCTAGCAGCCTAAGTCCGGCGCAGCAACATGCCATGAACATGGGAGGGGCAGCTGCTTACAGTCCGATCGACATTACGGCGCTCGGAGAGGCCTCTGCCTCCATCGGATCACTCGCCGACGTCTCCATGCCCGGCATACCTCTTGACCAATTGAAACAGATGCTCTCTTCGCAGCTCGAATACTACTTCTCCAGGTAGTAGGCAATCTTTGAAGTCACACCAAAAACATAATACATCTTCAAACTGCACGATGACGCATCAGAGTTTCCTACGTATTATATCATAGTTTGTCAGTTTATTTCAATTTTTGCCATATCAGGATACAAACATACACTGTACATGTCAGCAAAACTTACCCGAAACCTTTGTTGTAATTTGAGCTGAATACTTATGCGTCAGATTTTGCAGTTGAACTACTCTTCTTTTCTTCGTACGTTTATATGTGTGTGTGTATATTATTCATTTAAAATGGATATATTCATTTATTGATGTCTGATTTATACAAATTCTGATTGACCTTTGGTTCTCTCCGCTAAATATTTATTCACGCGGATTCTTAGAACTGATAAAGAGTTGCTGGTAAAATGTAATGGATTCATTCATTGTTTATTTGAAATCTTACAAGTTTAATAATTCCGTTATTATCAAAGTCTAACTATGGTGAAAATTAAGCTCTGGCTACTACAATTATCAGTAAATTTATTAAATATTTAGAATTTCAGAGAAGATATCTTGGATCACAAAATTGGATTAACTGTTTGAACTATGGAGTTCACTAAAAATCCTAAGTTCCTGGTTGATTAGTATACCTGAAGCAGCCCTCCACAAATAAGAATAAAAAATCAAATTTCGTTAGTTCAAAAGGACAGTTAGATTCATATAATCTGGTTGGTGGAGAATGACAGATATTTACTTCTAACAATCCTTCATAACTCATCAAGAATATATCCATTTCCATGTTTACAATTTGCGTGACTACATAATTTCTTTGATGGTTAACTTTGTGCATTTTATGTTCTTTTTTTCTTAAACTGTGTCGATTTTCTTCGAAATTTTTTTTTGTGATTGGAACTATTCTTCAACTGTGTGAGGAGATAAAAATGTGTTCATCAAAGATGGGTTTCTGTAATTATTTAATTTGAAAACTTTTGAACCCAAGTGGTCTGCGCCATGTTTACTCAACACATTTCAAGTTGAAAATATTATGGGTCAACTGATATTTTCTGGCTCACGAGGCCCATGGCAAGGACACTTATTTGCTTTGAATTGAAGCCATCACATATGCATGAATAAATAAGCAAAGAACTCACCAACATTAACTTGTGAACATCAAAACGCTCGTTTACACTAATATTCCATCATATTGATCTCTTCAAATCGTTATCTCATTATTTTCTCTTGGCACTTGATTCAAAATCACAAATTTTATTTGTAGCAGTTTATTTTATAGCTTATCACAATCCAAATTTGATTTTAAGGTATCTGTAACTTGGCTCTTTGGAGTTATTGCAAGGCGATTAGAAAATTGCATCATACAATGAATACCTCTCTATTTTAGTAAATTTGCTGGATTTATTTTCTTCTTGTAACTTGGAACTGCTGTTAAATAAAGAATAACATAACGTTATTGCAAGTTTGTACATAAATTTATTTTTACTTAACAGAAAATTTATTCCACAAAACTGAATACAGTATGGTTTACATGCATACAGTGAAAAAGGCGATAAAAATTTAATCTACACTGCCAACGATTTGTTATTCGAACTTACACAGCGTTACAATGCAGTGACCTTGTATTTCTATATGATGGATTACAGTAAAGCACACTGAGGTCTCGAATTGCTGAATTATAGTTACCACTAACTGATTATCGTATCGAATGCATGTATTGTTCTATCGATACAAAAATAGAAAGTTACACGTTAATTTGACTAAATAATTTTTTAATTTTTCAGAGAGAACCTAGCCAACGATACATATTTATTATCTCAAATGGATAACGATCAGTATGTACCAATATGGACAGTAGCAAATTTTAACCAAGTCAAGAAGCTAACTAAAGATATCAAACTCATAACGGAGGTACTGAGAGAGTCTCCCAATGTCCAGGTGGACGAAGAAGGGCAGAAAGTAAGACCCAATCATAAACGGTGCATCGTTATTCTACGCGAAATACCGGATAGTACTCCACTGGACGACGTTAAGGTAAGCTTACATACATGTTTATTTTTTTTTTTCCCCATCCATTGTTTGGATTGTTGTGTAATAGAATATTTAGGCAAAATTCATTTTAGACGCATCTTTCCGAGTAACAAGATCAATTCTTTACAATGATTCACAGCTGAGCACACAAACAGGAAAGCTAGGCAGTTTAATAATTAATCGCTGAGTTTACGGATGCATCAAATTAAGTTGTTAGCTTGTCGTGCAACAATGACCTGGTTTTTTTTTTTTTTTTTTTTTTTTTTTTGATTTTTTTTCATTATAGAACACCACAATTCGTGACACTTTTTTTAATATACCAGTTACGACAAGTGGGTAAATGTTATTTCATTTGAGACAAACAATTGCGAGTATTGCGATTAAAGTAACTGATTTTTATGAATCAAATGATACTTTTAATTACTGATGGCTTAATGCATCTAGAAAATATCTCAATGTCATCGGCATCGTATCGAGTTCTACCGAGAATATTACTTTTTCATAGGTATGAATACGTGGAAATCACTTTTCAACTTTCTTGTGGGTGCTTTTAGCGATTAAATAGGGAGACCTCCGTTTGCCAAACAAGCAAAAAATGTTTAACTAATATTTTTATATCTGTTGGTGCATTTTGTAGGCGCACTATTCATATCTAATTAAATTTCACTTGATCTTGTTGAACACTTTTTTTTATCAATTATTTATTCTCTTTTTTTTTTGAGTCTAACAATCAACCAATTATTCTCCAATCAACTTTAATTGAATATGGTATTTGACATATAGTATTATTATTTCAGAATTTATTCTCAGGAGAGGGATGTCCTAGACTCATTTCGTGTGAGTTTGCACATAATAGCTCCTGGTATGTGACTTTTGAATCCGATGAAGATGCTCAAAAGGCTTATAGGTTTCTACGTGAAGAGGTTCGAGAATTTCAGGTAATTATTTCGCTCATATTAAATTCGTATCGACGTATTTCATATCCGTATAAGTGAATGACAGTGCTCATCACGCTGCAAGTACACTTCTGAAATAGAAGCAGATGAAACGATATTAAAAATTCTTTTATTCGACACAGGGAAAGCCTATTATGGCTCGCATAAAAGCTAAACCAATGAACAGGCTACCTATCCCAGCAGTTACTGGCGTTGGTGGGATTAAAAATGGATATCGGACTACTCCGCCTCCTCCGCCAGTTTATGATCCAAGCAACTACCCACCTGGCCAACAGCGCTTTATGTACACAACAAACGGCAATGCAATGCCGCAAACTACTATGCCACCGTATGCGAATCCAGTTATATATGTAAGTATGAAAATTTTCTTACTCAACGCTCTAAGAAAATATCGAGAGCTACAGTTTTGATTGACAGTTGTGAGCACACATGAGTTTGGACAAACATATTGCAAGATCCTTGGTGGATTGAATGTTCATATTTCTAAACTGATTGTGGAACGTGTCGCAATTAAAAAAAAAAACCTTTATAGTCGTCTGTATCATCAATTTGAGAGTACTATAATACTACATCCTCGTTTTTAGCATCAGCCATTTTATCCTGCTGGTATGATACCTTGGACTCACGGCAGTCCCACCGCTTATTTTGATATGGGTGTGTTTACGATGAACGGAATGGCGCCACATGGTTCATTCAAACCACATAACACAAGATTCACTCCTAGAAACAGGTAAACGAAATTGAGTTAGCACTTCGATTGTCAGATTGCAACAGACTGCAAAACTGCGTATAACCCACGAATGAAAACTTTGTAATTTTTTCATAGAAATTTTGTTAATTATGGGGCGTTTAAGATGATAATTTGAATTCTGTAGAAATAAACAAAGGAATGGATCTGAGAGAGGAGGTTTAATGGACAGTGGAGGTGGAGGAGGAATGGGTTCCGCAGGCCGATCTAACCATCCTCTGATAAGTGGTGGAGGAGGAGGAGGTGGTAGCAGCGGAGGAGGAGGAGGAAGTGGTGCTGGTGGTGGTGGCGGAGGAGGCGGAGGAGGAGGTGGTGGTGGTGGAGGAGGCGGAGGGGGGGGTCCAATGGTATCTGGTACGAGCACATCGGCTTCTTCGTTAAGCTTGCCACCAATGAAGCCAACATCCTCATCTTCCTATCAGACTGGCACAAAGTTCCACTCTTCCCATGCGACAACGTTGTCGGGAGGAGAGCCTCCTCAGTTCAGTAGCAGCAGCAGTGGCAACAGCAGCAGCAGCAGTGGCGGCAGTCACGTCAAGGCATTGATAGAGAACGATGCTCAGGGAATGGACTCGCCTATTCAATTTCCCCGCCATCGTACACATCGCAGGCCCAAAGACCAAGACGCAATGTCAAAGGCGAACAGTAACCCGCTTCCACCGATAAGAGAGTCCAATATAGCGAACAATTCTCAATACAATCGTGGCGTACAGTTTGACTTGGAAGCAGCAGCCTTCCCACCACTTCCTGGCCTGGATGCTGATCCTGCCAAGCTGCACACCGCCTCAACGGAGACCGCCGCAACCGATAGTTTGCAATCGCACTGGGAGAACAGGCTTTCAGACGTTGTAAAAGGTACTGCCAAGCTGAAAAGCACAAAAGATAAAGAGCCGACAGCGGGGGGAGTCGGTCAACAGTATCAACAGCATCAGGAGCAACAACATCAACAACAACAACAACAACAACAACAACAACAACAGACCAGCAACAGCAGCAGGTCAGCAAGTCCTGGGTCAAGCACAGGAGGTCCGTCGTCGTCCGGTACCTTAGAGGCTGTCGCCAATTCTGGCACATCGTTGGCAGCACCCACCACCTCCACAGTCTCAAACTCCAATTCCTCTGCCAGCAACACTGACTCTACAGACATCGCTCTCAGCACGATCACTCTCACTCCCCCGTCATCTCCCGATAAGTGAGTGCGCTTTATTCTTACACAGTAATTACACGCTCGGCACGTGCATTCATGCATATGTAAGTGTATACCTCTCCGCTCTCTGTATACGACTTACGTATGTATGCAACGCATGTGTTTATGTCTATACATGAATATATTTCTCTTAATCACTCGCTCCCTCACACTCTCATCGTTCTCACTCTCTCTCTCTTTCTTTCTCTCTCTCTCTCTCTTTCTCTCTCTCTCTCTCTCTCTCTCTCTCTCTCTCTCTTTCTACGGAATGCAACTACGAATTTAATTTAATTTTCAGAGTATTCTTTACGAAATTATTGCTATTACTATTATGATTATGATTACTATTATTATTATTAGTAATTTTACTTTTGATTGCTTTTGATAGTTTCTCCTCCCAACCCTTCTTGTATTTGTTTTCTTTTTTCTCCTTTTATTTTTTATCACCATTTACAATAATAATTGAAGATAAAATTTAATAAACATGTGTATAAGCACATATACATATCTACATATGCACATTCACGTATATATATGTATTCTATAATATGTATATATGTATGTTAATACACTCAATAAGGCAGAAACGAAAGGGAAAATATGTATAAAAGTAGTATACAAGCACATAGTTTGGAGGCTGAGGCTATGCTGAGTTGTGTTAAATGTTTTGTTTGGCTGTGTTATGTGCTACTACATGCTGATATTGTGGATGTGCTGAACGTACCACATATTTAGATACATATATATATATATATATATATAACCCTTATATATATATATATATCACCCTTGTACACTCAATAATGGAACGTGCAGTAAACAAAGCAAAACACGTACGCTTTACGCATATATGGATGTAAAAAATTTATGAAAAATGGAAAAATGAAAGAAATTAAGAGACGTACAAAGGAGTTCCTGCACGACTCTCAGGAGTGATTCCGCTGTTGCTGCTCTACTGCCCATATGTGTCGGTTAAATATTAGATATGATGCGTGTCCGGTTTTATTGATTTGCCATTCTTGATTAATATCTAATTTGTCTTTGACAATTACTGTTGTCGTTGTCAATATTTACTTTTTCTATTTCTTTTCTCTTTGTTTTTTTTTTTGTTTTTTTTTTTTTATTTTTTTTTTATTTTTTTAGTTTCACAGAATTACTTCTCGTCTTCATTATGTTATTTTTATTGTTTACGTTTTATTCCCTTTAATCCCTGTATCCCTGTAATGATAGTTACATACAATATCAGGGATGGTGACATTTGCATAAACGCAAGTTTTTCGTCAGATCGAAGTAAATAATAGGTGCACTGTGATTGTTCCTAATTCTAGAATAACAAATAACGAAGAGAAAGGAAATGGCAATTAAAGTCTGCAAACAATTACATCAGACCTAGTATAAAAATGTTGGAACAACCGTGTTTTTTTTTTTTTTTTTTTTTCCCTTCATTTCTTCTTACACAAGATAGTCGACAACAAATATCCACTGCTAAACGTATAAATGACGCGCTGGTAATACATATATTAATATTAAATTAATAATATAACATAAATGTCACAAAAAAAAAAAAAAAATCCAAAAAATAATAAAAAAGCGACAAACAAAAAGTGTATGAATATATGCGAGAATGCATTCAGTACTACGTGGCGGCACAACGCACAGGTTTCTTCTCCTATGCAGGTTGGGTATCAAGTGCCTGTACTGTTGCTACACATGAACAATACTTGAGGACTACTATAATATTCAGGGTTCTTTAATATTATTATTATTATTACTATTATTATTATTATTATTATTATTGTATTAATGTTATTATTAATTGTTCGGTTTCAAGTTACTTTTAAAGGCATTTTGATTAAAGTTTTAGTTTTTAATATCAATAATTATTAAGCTGTAATTTTCGACGAGTAAAAAAAAAAAAAAAAAAAAAAAAAATACAATAAAAAAACAGAAAGCATGGTTCATTATTATTTGGTCGTGACTATAGGTAGAATCATTGTCAATGAAAGTAAATAAACGATGTGTATACTGGTTTGTTAACCGTATGTGTTGCAACCTTGCAAGACCCATTCCCTAAAAGACACAAAAACAAATCTTTGCTACTATTTGTTGGAGAAAAAAAAAAAAAAAAGTCAGAGAAAAGTTATTTATTGTGCGGTATTGCCAAACTCCGCAATTATCGTGCATGCCTTTTTTTTTTTTATTTCTTTTCTTTTTGTAAAGCACCCTGTTTTTTTTTCTTTTTTTTTCTTTTTCTTGTCTCTTACTTTTTGTATCTGTTAAATTTTTATTTTATTTTTTTCTTCGAATTACCTCGTTATTATGATTCGTATATGCACGTCTTCCTGGTAAAGTTCCTATATTACTGTAATACACCGCTGACAGATTTGTAAAGACTGATGACACAAACATGGTGAACGGCGTGGATGAGGCTATTAGTACAAATCCACATGCGACGGAGGATGTTGAACCGGTAACCAGCTGCAGCTGCAACGTCTCTTCTACGCACCAGAGTAACCAGATACAATCAGGAGTGACGTCGAGCTCTCTTATAGTAAGCGATTAATTCGATTACGTTAACAAATTTCGTCCGTTAATTGATGATTATATCAAAAATTTGCTATTTTTTAAATGTCTTTGTCGGTCTTTTGTACAAATATAATATTTTTCTGTATATCAAGTATGTAACATTAATACGAATTTTGCTTATTTTTCCTCATCAGGACCTCACCAGGCCGAGCTATGCTCAAGTAGCGCAACATTGCCGGGAACTACGTTGTACAAAACACAAAACTGATGAGAAGGATGGAAATATGTAAGGCCGATATGTAAGTAGAAGTTTTATTTCATTGGACATATATGACAATTGTTAGTCTAATATTCAGTTTTATTTTATTTTTTTTAATCATTCGTTGAGTTCAAACTGTGGTGAATTTGTAATTTTTTTTTCTTCCCCCTCACGTCTTATTTCATTTACTCAGATCATCCATTTATACAGTTGTATATACTCTTACAGATTTCACTGCAATCAATTTCAATAATTAGCAGTTACATGCACCTGAAAATGGGTTGGACGGGTCGTTTGCCAGCCGCTTTAATCTTAAAGCGAGTATGGTAGGCATTGAAAAAACAAATAACAAAGAAAAGATTATAAGAAAAATGAGAAACGAACTTTTTACATTGTATACAGTGACTTTGCCTATATTATACTAATTGTGGCATCGATAAACGACAAATGATAAACGAGAAGAAAAATCATAAAACTAAAGGAGAAAAATACAAAAAAAATTAAAACAGCAGACAAAAAAAAGTATATATATAAAACCCAAAAAAAAAATGAATAATAATTCAACAAAAACCAAGTATTCAAGGAAACAGTAATTTTTCCCTTACAATTAAGAAAATAATATTAATTGCTGACAGGATAATACACTGTGTAGGAGAGTGTCGTCGGTACTTTGGTTCGGTCATTTCGGAGGTATATATTAGTTGAAATTTGTTTCGATTTTTAAAAAAATCGTGAGTGAATACATACCTTTAATATATTTATTTGGAAAATAAATTTACTTCTTTTCACACAAATTATCGGGCCGTAACTATAAAATGTTCACTACCTTCGTGCCAAATCTTGACACTTGTTTACAGCTTGTATGTTTTACAACATATAACTTTGGCCAATCGTCTTTCTGTAACAATTTTGAGTAATTCATATTTATATTCCATATAGGGATAAAGTTCAACTTCATGTTTGCTGTCAATTTACCTTCTCGACATTTGTTGTTCAGTTCAAAGTAGGAAACGAATTTGAAGCAGTTTAAATCTATTAAATTTTCATTTTTTCTTTTCTTTTCTTTTTTTTTTTTTTTACCTCATATATTCCAAAGTTCTTCTGTCACGTTGATATGAAAGAGGAAAAAGGTCTTGTAATTTCCAGAATGTCAGCGATATGGTTCTGCTTATAGCAATTTTCTTTGCTCATGTAGTTATAAAAAATTTCAACCAACCAGATTGGCGTTGACGATGGTATGTACATATATATATATATATATATGTGTGTGTGTATGTATGCACATAAATAGACATTATACCCTTTTAGCATCCATGCAACCGTTTTTTTTTTTTTTTCCTCGTAAATATTTCCCAACAATATTTTATCGCCACTTCAATGGTTATACGCTATGTTGGAATTATTTTGCTACAACACGTATATTTCACACCTTATGAACATTTCATTAATTCCAATAAAATTCAATCAGTAACAACGTAAAGAATTTGATTTGAAATAAAAAATAACGTTAACTTCAAAACCATTCGTGTCTTTTAAAGAAGAAGAAAAAAAAAACTAAACTCTTGGTTGATTTGGGACGCTAGGGTGTTTTGGCGCCGAACGAGTTGAACTTTTGCGGCGGATATAAAAAAAGTAATTGTTACTTGCTACTATGGGCATTATAATTGGCGTCTCGTGTGGGGAATTAGTTATATCTTAGCTCGATATTATTACTTGTTATGGACATTCTGGAAAGTAGTTTCTTTTTTCTTTATCTCGAACATGCAAATTGTAATACTAAACAATTTCAAATATATCATGATAACTTTACTGCCGTTATAGACCCTTGTTACGGCACTGTTTTATTTTCTAATGATATATTGTTGAAGAAATTCATAATAAAAAATTAAAGAATATCAGACGACGTAGATTTATGCTTTAGCAAGTAACATGATAATTATACCAATATTAATATTAATAATAATAAATAATAACAATAGTAATAACAATAATAACAATAATAATAATAATATTAATAATAATAACAATAATAATAATAATAATAATATTGATAATGGTAATGATATAAAAAGAAGAAGAAAACGAAAAAAGATTACAAAAAAAGATGTCACGAAAATGGTATTTGAGCACACAAATAAGTGCCTCAAGTGTTGTGTATATTACAGGAGCTTGGCTTTAGATGTTATACATAATTATATGTAACTACATAATATAATAGTTAAGAGCGCATATGATATATTTGTTACTGATATGCATGCAGAATTAAGGTTGCTGAAAGATTGAGAAAACAAAACAAAAATGCTGGAAAAGAAAACAAACAAACGAACAAACAAACAAACACGAGAAGAAACAATCTCCTGCATAAAATGAATTACCGTTGTATGTAATTGATATTTTAAGTTTAAACAAGCTATGCTGCCTTTTAATTTTCTTTTATATTTCAAACAATTGTTCGCGCCTACAAACAATCGTACATTGAGAGATGTAACTAAATTAATAGTCAGCTGAAAACTGATATATGTATTAGTTGTTTCAGTTTCACATTTTGGTGCTGTAGGCGATTTAGTATAAAAAGAGGAATAAGCGAAAATAAAAAATAAATAAAAAAAACAAATAAATAAATAATAGGTCCCTCAGCTTTGGCCCAGTTTTTATTCATATAATACTAATTATTAGATGGAAAAAAAAAAAAAAAAAAACTTATAAGATATCTTTTGGGTCGTTTACACACAAATATAAATATATATATATACATATATACTACCACACCCGCATTAACACAACAAAGAGAAACGCAGAAAGAAAGAAAAATACAAAAACAAAAAAAAAACAACAAACGAACAAAAATAACAAAAAGAAGAAGAAGCCGCAGCGAGTTGTATAATAATAAAGGCTGGTTTATGCGTAAAAGTAATCGATTAAGAATGAATAAATAAATAATTAAACTTGTTGTTTAATCATAAATTAAATAACACTCTAACTATGTGTGGGCGTGTGCGTGCCTCTGTGTGTGCGTGCGTGTGCGTGTGTGTGTGTACGCTTAATTAACTAAAAGTTGACAAAACTTTTCACCGACAACGTTGTTTTCATCCTATAAAGCTGGCTCTGCATTTTTTTTTTTAACTACAAATTTTTTTTTCTTTTTTTTTTTTTTGTGCTTCTTTATACCTGTACATACAGTGTTTTTCAGTGGAACGCAAAATCTTTCTAGTTTATTTTTATTTATGTTTTCGCTTCTTCGCGTAGAAGTTTTCGTAATTTTTGAATAACTAGGAATATGGGGTGAAAAGTTTGACGAAGGGGGAAAAAAAAAAAAAAAACAACAACAACAACAATCAATTGAGAATTTATTTCAAACACATGAGGATAAATGATAATTCGATTCGTGTTCAACGTAACATGGCTTGCCGCAATTTATGACGTAGCACGAGACTTTGATTTTGATTCATCTTTTATATTTTGTTAGTTTTTTTTTTCTTCTTTCTTTCTTTTTTTTTTTTTTTTTTGTGCATAATTAATTTGTTACTGTTCAAAACGACAGTGCTACCTTGATCGATATTGTGGCTGGCAGTTATTAATTCAATCATCAACTGGCTCAAACTGTGATTAGAATATAGCCCCCCCCCCTCTCACACCTACCGAGAAACACAAAATGGAAAAAAAAAAAAAAAAAAAAAACTATAATGTACTATTTCATAGGCTACAGGCCTTAAAAGTCTGATTTTTTTTTAATTACTATGAAAATGTGTATTATAATATGTGATCTTACGACGTTTGTTTATTATACTATGTAAAATGACAGATTTCGAAATTAAAAATTAATTACTGTTATCATTGGTTCAATTCTTATTTTCATTACTTCTAATCTGCTAAAATATTGAGACTAATAATTATTACTCCTAGTAACATCTCATTTCTAGTTTTCATATTTAATTAATCTACCACTGATGTTACGAGCATTAAATTTGTTTGGGATTAAAAGAGTTACTGTATAAGTATCTAGTTTTTTTTTTTTTTTTCTCCCCCTACCCCCTAAAGTTTGGAATATCGGTGCATTGTTGATGTGAAAATTAAATCATATATTCTTTTGATTTCATTTAAGACCAGTAGATAGGGCAAAAACAAAATAAAAAGAAAAACATAATTAAATAAAAATCATCGCTGCTAAATTAAATAAATGAGACTGACAGAATTTGTTCCGCAAAACAGATAATAAACAGTAAAATGAATGAATGATTAAAACAGTTCAATGAAAATTACATGACATATATATACAGTTATCAACAAATATGTAAAAAAATTCTTATTTGTGGTGTAAAGTAAAATAAGCCATTTTGCGAAATAAAGAGAAAAAAAGAAAGAAAAAAAAAATTCATTTCGCAGCTAACAAATGACTGATTCTTGTAACTTTGAATTTCGTTGAATCAAGTCAAACTGTGTCAAGAAATGTTAATTAATATTGTATCATGAATAGAAAATCTATAATATTTTTGTGTGATTTAATTTAATCCTGAGATTTCTGAGAATTTGAGCGATGCGAAAGTTTGACTTGTAAAATGAACGTTACTCGAATTATTGGACTTTCATATCGTAAATATTTGATATTGCGTCATCGTTTGAATGAACAATAGCTTGTTACGATTAAACAAAGAAAAAAAAAACGCTTTTAGATCAAATTTTTTGAACAAGTCATTAAGAATTGAAAAGACATAAAGATTTTGTGCACTTTTGAATCAAAGTTTATTTTGGTCTAAAATAGATAATTGATGTGGTCACAAAATCCATACAATATGACGAGAGTGAATGAAATCACGCTTTTTCTTTCTCTAAATTATCTATTGTATATTTGTAGACTAAAGTTACATATTTATATATTAACGTATGAACAATTCATCATAGTTTAGCCAAATCAGGAGGAACGAGAAAGAGAAAGAGAAAGAGGTAGAGGGAGTGAAAGAGCGTTGAAAAAAAAAAAAAGAAAAGAAAATGGTATGTTTATCAGCGTCAGATAACATCGACGAGTAACAAACCGAATTTCATCAAACAATGAAAACAAAAGTGAAGAAATTAATATGTGGGTGTGGAATTAAATGATTCAACTATATTAAAATGTAATCTGTGATTATGATGTTTCTGTAAAATAACCATAATTTTACGTTAGATAAAACGAGTAAAATTAGAGTATTCGAAAGCAGGGAATGCTTGACATGATTTACTAGCTTAAGTTTATCCTAATTGAGGTTTTCATCGAACGAGAGTAAAAATCTGGCCAGCCTTTGGTGAGCCATTCATCGTTATCCCTGACTATTGGAAGTGAGAGAAAGAGAAAAAGAGAATAAGAGAAAGAGACAGATAAGGAAACAGAATCCATTTGAAATTGATAGAATAATTATTCGTAATATTTAGAAAAGTTAAATCACTGACACACATTTTGTTATCGAAACTTAACAATATTCATTTCACGGGTAAATTATTCATAATATACGAAAAGTATGTTTACCAATTAAATCAAGTTATGTTTTTAATTATTTCACAGTAGCTTAATATCTATTCATTATGTTTGTTGATATTAAAAAGTTTGTGGGTATTTTGAACTTGATTGTAAAACCAAATAAGATGAGGTATAGAAGTTCGGAATCTACACCTAGAATGATATACATATTCTCTAATCTATGGTTTGTTTTGACAGATATCCTAAAAAAACTTAGAAAAAACTATTTAGAAAAAAAATAAATAAATAAAAAAAAAAAACAATGAAAATAACAAATGTAACAATGTGAAGTAACGATCACAAACAGTCCTATTTACATGGCTACAAAATCACTGACTGTGTTTCCACTAGAGTAAGAGCATATCGATGCGATGCAACTGAAAAGTATGTAGTCTAAAGTAATAAGATGGTATTTAAAGAGATATAATTTCAAATGGCTCAAGTTATTTTTATTTTTTCCTTTATATTTCATGGACTGTGACTTTTTTTCTAATCTTGTAAACGAGACTTGAGTTTTTTTTCCATGCATTGGAATAGATTTCCCATCCATTATTAAGATATTTAATTTGAAAAGTTTGACTGTAGAATTTTTTTTCTACAAATAACCGGTGGACTAGAAAAAAGAAAAAAACTGTTATGAATTAACATGACGTATTCATGTACGAAACGAACTCGAAACTCTGGTGAAAAGACGGCCACTGTCGTTGAGAAAACATATTTTTATACCTTTGTTTAATATTGCTTTATATAAAGTGAAGTGTGTACGAATGTTATATGGGCTATTATTGTACATCAACATTACTACCTTATAACATGGTATTCAAATTAATTCGATACAAAATTAAACGGAATAGCTATGTATACTACTTAAAATAATTGGAATATAAAATTAATCACAATGCATTAGTTACATACCTATATATGTATACTACATATATAAATAAATATATGTATATATATGTATACATTTGTGACTATGAAATTTTTTGGTGTAACTATGATAATATATAAATGTATATATATATAAATGAAAGAAAGAAGTAAAAAGGAAAAAAAATAATATGAAATAAAATAAAAAATACAATTACCCATTACGCCCAACTTACAGATAAGCCCAACTTTGTACATAATATAAATAATGATACAAATAAATAGATATACATACCTAGCCTAACAGTGCGCTTTTACATATTTGATCTCTTATACGTTTCTCAGGATTTTACAAATATTTTTGGGTTTAAATTGATATGCTCTTAATTGGCGCGAGTTTCATTCATTTGAATGTTTCCGACCAATGAGATTCCTTACCCTAATGCTACGAGTTACGACGGACGCCTCTCGCGACGGCAATTCGGTAGGCATCAGGCTCGTTCGATTGTTACTTTGATCGGTGTTTTTAGATCAGCTAACAAATGATTATCAGAGAACTTCTTGTCATACAATGATCTTGACTTTATTTTAACGTATATTGTAATGGTAGACGGCTTCATTCAAAATTAGCGCGCAAATATATGATTAAACATATAACTGTTTCACTGGTGGATTTCGACCACGGAGCAGTAGGAAGAATACAACACTCAGCGATAAAACTTGTACCCAGTTTTGCGGTAACGTAAGAAGAATTGTCTGAATGCGAGTTAAGCGCCTCTTACGGAAAAAGTGAAATTTTTGCTATACAATGTAAAAAAAAAATGAAGGGTGGCGATCGTAACCTATAAACCTCCATGCTGTAAACATCCTCCGTAAATTCGTAAAATACGCATTTGAAGTGAGCGAAAACCAGTGAAAGCCGAGTAATTGCCGTTCCAACCTCAACCGACATTAAATTCGAGGAAAAGGTAGCAAACTGCGAATCGTAAGATTGCCGGGTGGAAGGGGGAGAGCGCCATACGGAATTACACCGCAAGAGGCGCTTAAATCGCACCTTGAGAATTCCTCTTACGCTGCCCCAATATGTCATAACTAGACCAACTTTTGAGCCGAGCGCTGTTCCAGTGTTGTCTGTTTCCTACTACTCCGTGGTTTTGACGGTTTTGAATGTATTGCATTGTGGCATTTGTTTGATTTCCTAACCTAACAATAATTTAACCCTCAAAGGGTGTACACCTTTTGTATCAGAGAATTATCGATTCGTTTCGTCTGTAATTGAGTCTTACCTTTCGGTTACTTAGTATTGCTTTGGTGCTATTTTTGGGTCTTGTATATCCGCAAAAATGTCGACTGACAAAAGGCCACGCGTAATCGTTTTTGACTTAGGTTAGATGTGCACCATAAATTAGAAAAATCATCACTTCATTACAAGATAGTCTTCTTCTCAGTGTACGTAATTTACGTTCTAAAACACTGATTGAACTTCACTTTGATTTTTGGCATTTAAGTTTTCAACACTCTACAATGAATGAAAGACATTCCGTGACCAATCAGCAAACATAAATCCTGTATAGACCTGCCTGTAATGTCACGAATGACTATTGAGACACCTGTTATTCACTTTCTCTGCATTTTCCATCGTTTGAGGAATAGTACAATTTTTAAAATACATCCTAAATATCAGTATAATATATGTCCTCAGATTATACTTTATGGCCGTTCTGGGTCGACACTCACGTAACGCCTCCCTTCAAGAAAGGGTTTGTATTTACTGCAGGATTCAAAAATTTTCCCCTGCAATTTTCTCAATCAGCCCTAACTCTGCCTATTCCGTTGACAGTAATTTGCGCATCTGTTCCAATTTAGAAACGGTGGTCAAGTAGTAGACGCTCTGAATCATAAAATTAAATACTACCCTGAAGTACCGGAGGTTCTAAAGGAGCTGGTAAAAGACGGTTATGAACTAGGAGTGGCATCGCGCACTGGAGAAATTCAGGGAGCTAATCAACTGCTGAATCTTTTAGGCTGGGATAAGTATTTCACATACAAGGAAATTTATCCTGGCTGTAAAGTAACACATTTCTCAAAGTGAGATCTGGATCAGTTTTTTTGAAATATCATCATTTGGATATTGCAGGAATAGGTATTAACTTTTGTCTTCCTGTACTTTTTCAGAATCCAAAAAAATTCTGGCGTCAATCTAGCTGATATGCTATTTTTTGACGATGAGCAAAGAAACATCAAGGATTTAACAAAAATGGGTGTAACGTCAATTTTGGTTCGCAATGGTGTTAATAAAGAAGTTGTTCAAAATGGTCTACGACAATTCGCACAGTAGTTGCAATAATAGGCAAATTAAATAATTTATTATTTTTCAGTTGGCTTCAAAATATTTCAGTAACTCAAATGATGATGCGTTTTATTACATAACAAATTGAAATATTGTTCAAATCGATGTTTTAGTTGAAATAATCAAGATTAGATTAATAATGTATAATACAAAATATATTTACAAATTCACTTTCTGAATACACTAATAGATACGTATAAACATATACGATATTTTAGTGGAAGTTTTATAAACAATTTGATCGGTTCACAGACATGACGTATAAGCAAACAAACGAAAGATCAAACAGAACAATACAAATTTAAACAATGCTTCAGTCTGTGGTCTTCATTCATTGCTAAAAGTAAGAAATAAACTCAATCGTATTCTTTCATTAGCTGATAATACTGTACCGGGCTGTTAATAAATGTGTTGTCAATGTTTTTCATGCGTTGCGATTTCAAGAAAGATGCGCAGGCAACTTCCGGTTTCTGTTTCGAAAAAGTATCCAGATATGAGTCCATGTTACTTTGCTTCATAACACATCTTAGTAGCTCTTTCAGCTTGTCTCTGTCAAAGCTTTTGAAAGGGCAACCACCCTCGTATCTTGGCCCATTTGTATTATTCTGAAAAAAAAATTAAAGCTAAGTTAAAAATTAAGTTAAAAATGAAGCAATAATCAAGTCAAAGCTGTACGGAACTTCGACTGCATGAATAAAAATTCATTTCCTAGAGCTGAGTAGTTTTAGAATGGTGAGGCTTTTGCCAAGATATCTATTTTCAAATATATTGTAATTTCAAGCTCTGTGGAATGATGTGGCTGAAATTATTACAAAAGGATAGAATTTTGAACCTACGCAAATGACACTGCAGTTTGGAGTGTTATAATTTTTGCGAGAACCTTCAAGCCCATACAAATGCCTGATACTATAAGTGAATCTACGAGTATCGGACTGCCAGTTGTGAGAGCATGAGCAAGTACATGTGTGAGGCTGTGAGTATTCAAGTCTCCAGAATACTAGGGATTCGTCGACAGTCATTCCACTGTCTTTCAAGAACAGACTATAGTAAAATCGTGCATTGTGACTGAGTCTATGAAGCCGGCGTAGTGTGAAGTGTAAATGGCTCATACACAGGGGAAAGTTATAAACTTCCGAATCTATATTATTGACAGTTATTCTACTATTTCCGATCTGCCCCCCTTTCATCAATCGCAACTCTATTCTTTGGTGGATAAAGTTCAATCGAGGGTCCGACTTTATCATGTTTGTCAGGCATCCTTTCTCCAGATTAGCTTTATCTCTCGATAGGAGAGACTTGAATAATGATTTGATGAGCTGTTTCCATCTTGAACAAAATATTATTGCATCGCCCTCTCGAAGATCGACAAGCCTTTTCTTTATCAAATCTGGTACTGTCTGAAATTTGACTGAAAATTGAGTAGTAAATATTTGATGCGTGTCTTTTGATTTTCATACAGTGGAGAGAGATTATTCAACGCACGTTTTATGCTGTAGTCTTCGCAGTAGTTGGAATGATTTTTACCAATTATATGAGAGAATATATCTCGTTGCAAAAAGAATGTACTAATTTTGTGCAGCGCTGCATGGAGTGGGTCACATTCCATTGTCGACTCTACAGAGTTTTGGATATTTTTGAACATGCGGTGTATCTGTCTCTGGGAGACATGACCCAGCCTGTATTCGAGCAAAATCGTTTCCCTTGTCACCCAGTAGGCCCACAAATCGTTGGATGCTGAGGCCAGGAGTCTACAACGTGACGGTAAAGTGATCATTGACATGTAATAATCGATTTAAAGGACTCTGATTATTATTCGATAAGCAAAAACCAGTAGTAGCTCTCGGTTAACCTCAAAGTGAAATGGCCAGTTCTGTCATATTTTGAACCCTCGAATAGATATTCTATGTTGCCCTCAAAACTGTCAACTTTGTTGTCGTAAACAAGTTCGAGGTAGTCGATCCGTGTGTCAATACAGGACGTCAGTGTGTTGAAGGCGAGAACCCCTCTCGGGGGTTGGATGTAGAACATTTACGAGAATATGGAGAATGGGCCCCAATAGGCCCCGAATCGAGGTTGCAGTTTCTTATTGACGACTGCTGACTAATTGTTGCTCATAACTATTCCAGCCTTTCATCATGAATTCAGCCACGATCTCTGGAATAGATTTGAATTTGAATTGGTATAGATCAGTGGTAGTGGTTGTCGGGTAATTGTTTTGTTATTTGTTTTGTTTGGAATCCAGGCACGATCTATGGGTAGATTCGAATGGATATAGATAAATCGTTGACTGATCAGTCAACGGATCAGTGATGGTTCTTGGGTAATGGTTTGTCTTTTGTTTTCTAATTCAGGCACGATTTCCGGGTAGATTCGAATTTCAATGGATATAACAGACAACACCAGTGGTAGTTTTGAGTAACGGTTTAGTCTTTTGTTTTGTTTCGGACGCGAGAATTGCGAGCAAGTTGGCCGTGGTCGTGGTCGGCCGTGGTGACGTATCCCCCACCTGCGTATTGCGATTCATTCGCAGTCCGTGGTTTTGGAATTTAGTGTGTTGTGAGAGGAAGAGCGTTGCGCCGTGGTTGGGCCGCGCTGATTGTGAGCCCAGCTGTCTGCCGCAGCCTGCAGCGGAGTGACTGCAAGTTCGTAAGCAGTTGTAAATGTCAATATTCGGTGCAGCAGCTGGGGCGACGATCGAAGATGGATGATTTTGTGGACAAAGATCAATTAAGGGAAACTATCGAGACGTATAATAAATTGGCCGAGAATTTTTCCAATCACGACACTATGCTAAAAGTGAGATTACATCATGTTCGCTATGTTTCGACTATTCGACTCCTGTCTGCTTCCGATATGCTGATCATGTAATCTTCTTTCTCTATTTTTTTTTTATTCTCACAGGATAAAACCGTCCTCTCCTACCTGGCTTATGTCCTCGAAATGCCGGATACGGAGGTCGTTAAACTCGCACTTGACACCCTCGAGATGTTCGTTAAAAACGTTGAAAACTACGGTCACATAACCTCTACTTTTGGTGTCAGAGAGGCACTCGATTCTGTTATTAACAAACACGCTGAGAACGATCCGAAGCTCGCTAAACAGGCTAGGTGCATCAAAGACGATATCGAACGACTAAAACCACCTATCTACAACCTGCATAGTCGATGCCGGAGAATCATTGAGCCTAAGAAACTACAAACTCATGTCATCGTCCTCCACGTACACGGACTGCTCCCGGTACATAGCTTAGAAGATGTCTTAAAACTTGATCTTAATTGGCGTCTCTATCTGAATAAATATCCTACCTTCACATCTAACAGAAACAACCACAACATTTTTTTCTTATTAGGAAACTCGAGCTGAATTAGAAGCTACTTTGATAAGAATTGACGGACTGATATCGCTCGTTGTTGACGTCGAACATCAGCGAGTTACTATGCGAACTCTGAGTAGCCTCACGGCTCGACAAATTGCTGAAATTATTCGAAACAACACCGAGAATATGGAGGCTAGGCTAGTAACAAGGAATAAATACAACCAGGAGTTTTTAGTTAAGCTGGTAAGTTTTTCAGTCAGATTTTATCAACCTTGTGGATGATGGATAATATCACTACTTAAAACGCAGAGTGAAAAAATGGCAATGTACTCACCTTGAATGTTGAATATTAAGCTATGCATTTGTTTTACCCAACTTTTACCATATCTTTGAATGTGTGATACTCCATAATTATTTCACTATAGCTTTAGCTCCACTTTGTTTATCAAATATTGAATGAATCGCTGATATTAGGCAACATAGAAACCAATTACTATACTCGTGACCATTTGATTAAACTCATGACGATTTTGTTTCGTTTGATGCTGTTGACGACACATTTCTTCTGCGTCTCTTTGTGTGTTGTACGTTTATTGAATTGTGCAAACATGTACCTGGAGTTAGGTTAACGAATAAGGTGTGAACCTCAGATATCTTCAATTGAACCAAGGAATTCTTCCAGACCTTGTTCTGTGCCATTTTAAACGAATGTTTGTGTAGCTCCAAAAATAAGGAAATTCTAACCGCAAGTATATATCTCACAGTCAATTCTCTTTCGCCTGTTTAAGTTTGAAAGTCACACTGCCAGCTCAGTCGCTTTACCAGTCCTGATCTTGGGAGTTTGTATAGATTACGAAATAAGTGGCACGAGTGCTTGTTACCACTTGTGGAATTGTTAATTTAACAGGTAAATACAGAGGCCGGAGATTGTGAAGAACTACCTGAATATTTGCCAGAAGAGGATGAACGGGAGGAAGAAAAGGACGGTGTGGTTTCTCTTTTTACTGGTCTACGTCAGAGCGCTTCCTCGCTATACAGATCGACCACAGAATTTCTTCAAAACTCTTTTTACTGGTGAACATGTTAGAATTTCGTTATAGGAAAATTGTAATTATTATTTTATTTATTCGATAAATATGTATAACGTTTGCCCTATACTCAAACGGCACATTTTCGAAGAAAATTTAAATTTGTATTCAATTGGTCTCTTTCCTTACGCAGCCTGGAAAAATTCTTACGCCCATGTCCAATATTACAGGCATCATGAAACACAGGTTTTGTGCTCATTCTTATAGATTTGAGAATGCCAGCACATTTCTTTGATTCTCCAAGCCTGCATTTAATTATCTCTTTTGCCAGATGTACAAACAGTTGATGTTGATGCATACATTGTCTACAAGAATTATGTAACATAAAAGTATGATCTTATTACAAGTTTTTTAATCACAGGCTTAAAAAAGAAAATCTATATTCCATGTTAGGTATGCAGATAATATTGCCATTGACCAATGTTGAAAGATTTTAGACTGTCCAATTGTGCCATTACTCGATTCAAGATGACGTTGAGTTCACTGATTTCGAGGTTCCTTTATGTTCCATGTATCTATGTACCACACTGAACTATAGTATATCCTTTCAATCGTTCTCAATTAAATGAAATCGGAATGGAATTCACATTTGATTTTAACTGATTTGTTAAAATTTCGATTAGCTTCGACATTTAGTTAACGACTAAATTACAAATGTGATACAAAAACGTTACTTAAATATAGGATTCCCTAGATATTCTCTATCTTCATCGTCAATGTTCCAGTAACTTTGTATCTTTAACGTGAAGAAATAAGTATACAAAAAAAGACACATTTTTTTCCGTTTACTGAATAGTTGTTGCAGGCTATAATTCTGATCATGCGAGTTCAATTCTATCTACAAAGCAAGATCTGAACATAGCATTATGTGATAGTAATAATACTCTGAATTGAAAAAGGCAATTAATGAACTTGTTCACGGTTTATATCATTAATTCACTAAGTTAATTGCAATATTCAATAACGAAAGTTTGGCTGTCATTGAATCTCATGCTTTCTGTTACCTAATATTCAGGTACTCATTAGTAATTACTAAACGTGACAACGAAACTTACCTCCGAAAAAAATACTTTGATCCAAAGCTCTCTTGCGGTTTAATCATTCAATCTTCATATTTTTTAAGCTATTGCGAAAATTTTTCGTTTCACATGCAAACATACAAATGTATATCACACGTCGATTACACGATGAATCGACGCTTCTGATGATATACTTTCAATTCTAGAGTCATTAGCGAAAGATTAGCTTTGCCTTAATCCACGACATTATTGCATGTCTGTAATTAACTTTAATTGACAATGAGATATAAATGTCTGCTTAGATGTTATCAATTCTACCTAAAATAATCAAGAGTAAATTTACATATATATATATATATATTATTTTGTTTATAAATATATCAACATATATTTATAAACGTCATATATATTTTGTTCTAATTGTAAACTGTATACCCAATAATATATGTATATTCATTCACTTGGTTAATACATCACGAGAATTTATCAAATGCAGTACCTCTGACTAAAAATAAAAATGTTTGTTTCAAACTTTTCATTTAAATCAAAACCAATCTAAATTCATGTAGATTGAAGCTTGTGAAATGAATTTACATATGTGAGAAATGAAGAAAAATAATGTATTATCTTTAATAATGTATAACTGTAAATTAGACAAAGTAAATATAAGGTATACTTACAAGTTTTCTGTAAAAATTAAATAACCATTCATTCACTGGCTTGTAAGTCTGGTAAGAATACAGCTTCATGTGGTACGTGATAATATTATGTAGAGATATGTGTTGTAAAAACGATTTTAAAGCTGTATAAAAGTGAATACATAATAATTATAATAAAATAATCGATTTGTCTTTGAAAAATTGTAAACATTTAGTCGTTCAATAATCCTTGAATTTGAGACAACGGTTATTTAGTGCGATGAAAGAAAATACATGTATAGGCATATGTATGTAAACACATATATATCGGTATACGGATGTAAAGAATTTTATTGTATGTATAGAATTAACATACAAATTTGTGTACTAGTTTCTAAGATTATAGGACTACAGAACCAGTCATCAATTTTAGCTGCCACTCTGTGAAAGAAATTATTTAGCCTATTACTACGCATAAATTCGGTGGATACATTATTACATAATGGGCATTATAAACTGAACATGTGCCTAAACATATCAAAGGACAGTGATTCCTTTTTTACTGAGCATAACACATATATGTATATCATATCGTATCTTGGGTTCGTATTAATTTTTTTTATTTCTATTTTATTCTTTTTTTTCATCTCTTTTTCCAAAATTGCAGATGTATTGTCTATATTTACATGCTTATTATAATTGTCATTAAGGCAATTTGAGTTTCGAAGCAGGTACATGAGATGAATGCAATGCAAATTATTATTTCTGTTAGCTTTCTGTAAACGTCGTTTCAAACTGGTGTATATCTTGTTGTTAGTGATGTTCAAATATTTTTTTTTTTCTCATTCTTGTCTAAATATTTCCTCTAGTTTTGTTTTTTTTTTTTTGTTTTGGAATTAGCATAGAATAATATGCTTGCGTTACACACATGATTACAAGTTACTCGATGCTAAAGGCATCTATTGCTGCATGTCATCCATAATTCTTATGAAAAATTTCAATCAATTTCTAAACCAATAAGTTGTCTTAAGAAATATAATTTTGTCACTTTAATTACCTGCCTGTAGGCACTTATTTCTTTACATCTTTTCAATAACAAACCTTTTCTAATAAGATGCTTTTTGAGTTGCGTATAGTTTGTTAAAGAAATCTTTTCCCAATATCGTTCTCTCTCAAACGATTTACATTTCATCAACATTATACAGTTGAGTCTACACGTTACAGAGGAAAAATTTGAATATTTCAAAATATTGAATTTGCAGTAAAATAAAATAAAAAAAAATGTATGCGATATATATTTTAGAAAATTTTAAAATTGGATTCAAGTTTTGCGGATATTAAAACTTTCCATCACACAATTATTGATTTCATATATTTGATGCTTAGACATCAGATTGGAAAAGGTTTATTGTTGCAACGATGACTAACTGTAATGTAATCTAAACGCACTTATAAATTTATAATTTCTTTCACTTATCATGTTTTTTTTTTTTTTTTTTTTTTCTTCTGCCTTACAAGTAATTTTGTATAATATTGTAATTTTAATGTATAATTAACTTAGGGACAATTATCGAAGTACACATTGAACATACTTCGCGTAACAATTTTTCTTGGAACTCACTTTTTAAATGGAATTTTAGGAAATAAATATTATTGTTAGAATGAGTAAACGTCACCTGATGGGTCGTATTATGTGTAATTTATGATTATGTCTTAGAGTTACAGTTAGGGTAATAATAGTTATAGGGTCTCTATCGGCTACATCATTTTTCCTGAATCTTCACTAAACACAAATTACAACATAGATATACAGGTTGAGGGGTTTCAATTATTGGCTAGACATTATCAGGGATTTAATCAATATGTTCAACGACCGAGTTACCTGAATAAAAATAAAAATCACTATAATCTAAGTATTATTGAGAGCAAATACAAGAAACCATTTTCGTTATTACAATATTTTGTAGGTAGTGAATTTCGCGAAATTGAGATTAAAAGTTAACAGATATAATGGAGAAATAATCATTTCTAGGTAATTTTTTGGCAGGAAAATTAGCAAGATTCCAAGTGCAACCATGGATTTTTCATTGACTCGGATATATTTATTATACAGTGTACTTAATCAATTGTTGTTCATTTACTTATCAGTTTTTGAAAAATGTATCACATTTTTTAAGACTAACGAAATAAGGTGCCACAGGATTTGTACAATTTTGAAAGTTAATGAAACTATTTTAAGTACATTTTTCCAGAGCTAAGGACAAATTTTTCAAACGTTTATCACCTAATCTTGTACTTTTCGCATCATCTTTTTTTTGATACCTATATTCAATCAGTGGTTTTGGAATCTCACTCGGTTAAGTTTTGGTTTTATTACACAAAAGTTCAATAAGCATGAATACTATTTTCATTTTGAGTAAATAAGGCACCCAACAAGTGAAAATTTTAGGACATCAATACATTACTTTTAAAAACGGCAATCCTCCGTCACTTTTGCCAGATGAGTTGAGTACATTTTCCAAAAATTTCATTCATCACATTTCTCACTGTTACCAAAATTGGTGCTTAAATTTTTCCATTTTATCTTTCCTATATTTATGCTCTCACAAATAAGGATTTACTTATACGAAACGATAACATTTATTGACTAAAATATTTACTAAAAGGAACTATGTAAATTAAATCGAAATTTAACGAATAATTTTTTTTCATACAATTTAAAAATTGAATCTCTTTAGAGTTTCTTACTTTGACATGTGTAACGGTGCTACAAAAAGTAGATGAAAAAAAGGTACTACAAATTCGTCTATATTTACATTGCATGGAACAAACTGCAAAGCACGTGAACCATAATACAAATTTTGTAGTGATAATCTTTGATAACGTGTTGACTTTTTTTTTTACTTTCAGATAAAGCTCAGGGCTGTGGTGTATGTGTTATTTGTTATAGTTAATTCACTGCAGTCGTCGGTTAACAAGTCTTATACTGTACATAATACGCTATAGCTACCTATATGGCACTTTTTCTATTTCTCTTACTTCTGATATTATTTTAATTCATAGACTTGACTTTTTCCTTTACATATCTCATCGTCGCTTGAGTCGTGTGTGTTTATGGAATGTGAAAGAATTACTAATCAAAAAGGCTTCCGAGGGTTACTGAGAGACATACATTCACAAGCTTTACTAGAGTCAACTTGGATGTATCTCATCTTTTGGTCTCGCTGAAGGAGTGAAAAGGACAAAACGTATTTAAGGTAATTCGAGTAAGGTTTTGTGAGCATGGTTCACTTCATCCTTAAGCATTCGCTACGCTTGTTTTGAAAAAAAAAAAAAACAACTAACAATAATTGTATTGATCCGAGTATAAGTCGACTCTCATTTCTGATACAGTATTTCAGGGTGTGTTTCTTAGTTAACGACAAAAATCCTCGGCTTATATTCGGAACAATGCGGCATTATTGTTTTCTTTTTCTCTCCTTGTTACCCTGTTTATAAACCATATAAAAAGTAGTCGATTTATTGCATAGAAAGTATTGAGAATGTATAAGACACGTTGTTATCCAGCAGTTGCCTGGCGATACATTATTGTTTTCATTAATTTCAAATCTTCAGTCAACGTTTCAAACTTCCTTATATGTTATGGTAATGCTCTGCGAATTTTTATCTTTATATAGTCTATAATTCAGGTTTTCTTTTTGTTTCTTTTTCTGTATCAAACTACTTTACCCTATACAGTGCTTTCAATTTTTACAGACGCCTTTGCCGGCTGTGATGCAATTGTTGTATCACTGACCTCGTCGGTTTCCGATTGACTGGATGTGTCAGAAGTGCCCTCGTCATCTAGAACTTTTCTCTGTAGAATAACGTAGCAAAAATTAACATTATACACCGCTTCTCAAGGTATGATAAAAATGGTAGACGAAAAAATTATCATTCATAAATATTTCGTCAAATTTTTACCTTCTGTGAATGTTGTATGTGTCGCAATACTCGCTGGACATCCGGATTGCTTTCTAGAGTTGACGATTGACTGGATGGTGGGTGTGAGTATTCTGAAGTATTTTCTTCATCAGAAGCTAGTACACATTCGGTGTTTGTCGGCGTTTGCTTGGTTCTTCTCATTCTGCAACCTGGTCCAATAGGCCTCCTCGCAATGCTGCAGGGATCAACAAATTCATGTTTAAAAATCGATTCTGTTATTTGTAGATTCCGTTTCACTGTTTGGTAAACGAACCTTCTACGCCTAAGAGAAAAGTTATAGGTGTAACTAGGATCCTCGCCTTCTTCATCGGACCAACTCTCATCACACGCCTCATCCTCGTGATTGCAGAGAGAATCCATGTTGTCTGAACATGGTTTCGATTTGAGGTCGGAATCATTGTGTACATCAGTACCGCTAATTATAATTCCACAAATTTGACCTGGCAGTTTCATAAGTTCATCTTTTCCCCTGTTGAAAAATTGAACATTGAAAAATAATTTAGTATTCCATGTAAATGGAAATTCCGGAAGATACTCGAGTGAAAATTTTTTCTTACAGGCCCTCTTCCTTACCTGTGCGATATAATAACATCGTCACAATTTCCGTTATCAATTGACGATATGAGCCTGTTGGCATTAAGTATCTCGCTGACTTTTCGACCAAGGGTTTCAAGATTATCGTCGTCGCTGCAATCTCTAAGGCGTTCGTTTCCGTTTATGTGATTTTCGTCGGGTGGTTCAGGGCTTGAACAGGGACTAGATTGCATCCTGTAGTGAGTTTCTGAGTTAATGGTATTCCCATTGAGGCATTCGGATTTGCGTCTGGACGACGATTGCCTGCTGGATAATTCCAATATAAATTTGTCTACAGAGACAGTCTGTGCAACAGGGCTGAAATCAGTTTCGCTCAGATCCATCACATCTGTTTGAGTTTGACTATCGACGTACCGATGATGAGCTGCGTCAGTGTTCTGAAATCCATATTGAAGGTTTGTACGATCATTTAATTTCCTTCGTTAAAATACGTCTGTTTCAGTGATGATAATTACTTTTCTTTCATGGTGCGGACTTGTCCTAGGACTCGAGCTGACACCACAACCAGAACCTACTCTACGATGTCTGTATTTACGCTGTTTAAAGCTATTGCTGGGAGCCAATACCGTCTCTGGTTGATTAGATTCATTCAATTGCGTATATAAAGTTGCTTTCACTGGACTCTGCGGAACGTAAATGATAAATAATCAATTATTAATGATAACGAAGTCTAATTCTCAAATAATGGGTTATTGGAGGTGAGAAATAAACATTCACCTGTGGAGATTCAGCAGAAGGAGAAGGTGGAGTCGTTGGTGTTGATGAGGTAGACAAGTTTATTGTTGGATTACGTTTGCGGTGGAACCTCTCTTGAGCTTTGAGCAAAGGATGTACCAGCCGTTTTTTAGACTGTTTGTACCCAGACTGTTGTTCTCTCCTATAAAAATTGGACAATAGGCTATAGTATTATTTACGAAACTATAAGTTGGAATATAGAGTTGAGACGATTGATGGATATATTTTTCATGGTGATATGATTTGGTGTGCTGGAAGTACACAGGTTTCAACAGAATTCCAATTTTCTTGTTGTAAATAATTTGGAATTTCCATCGTTGATTCGAAATTCAAAGGGAGACAGAGTGTCAGTGTCGAGGGTATTATTTTACTTACTTTACAACATCTCGTTCGCGTTGTTCAAGTTGCAATAAAACAGCGCTCAGCTCCAAGTAGAGATTATTAGTTCTTTCGAGCTTACGCTCGTAATGTTCCCTGATATCCTGGGCATGCCTCAGCTCATCTTCTCTGCGACGAATAAGATCTGCCTCAAATCTTGGTGTGCTGCAACTATTAGTTTGCATTTGCTTCATATGCACCCTGATTTCTTCCTTCCAGGATTGCTGAGGATCGTTAAATGTGTATTTGAAAAGTCAGACACAAGGTTTGCCAGCGTGCAAGAAATCCGTCTCATCCTTTACTACACAGTTTCCTTCAATTTAAAACAGAGAAATATTTACTTGTGTTTTAAAATATTCGTCAGGCTTTCTGCTGAGCACTTCCACAGCTGCGATGTCAAGGTGAATTAAGATGTTCTTGAAGGATGGTCTGTTACGCGGCTTGGCAGCCCAACACTGTTTCACCAGAAGTCTGAAACCTTCCGGACAACTGGCGGGAATCGGCAGATGAAGAGAGTTATTACCCACGCCCCAAATTATCGCCGAGGAATCTACGTCTTTGTACGGTATCTCTCCGCTCAGTAACTCCCACAGCACAACTCCGTAGGACCTTAAAATTGGTTAGTATGCTTGTAAGAAAGTACATGGAACGCCTAGCTCTCATTCCAAAATTCACTATACACATATTCTTGCAGTGACAAATGATTATAAATAAAATCGTTTACCATATATCAACTTTTTCAGAACAAGGTTCACTTCGGATAATCTCTGGGGCCATCCACGCGACGGTCCCTGCAAAACTCATCCGCGTACTAATCTCATTCCATTCTCTGCTCGTTCCAAAATCGCTGATTTTTACGACTTCACCACGACCAATTAATACACTGGAAAACATAACGACTTATTACTACCATGAAACTTTGCCAAGACTAAGGTGAGCGTTGAAAATTTTTAAATATATCCGAGTTGCGAAAGAAGATCAGAGGTTTTCAGACTGAATAATAGATACTCGTCTTCTTTCTGAAAATCTTTGCAACTTCCTTCATCAGATACCAACTAGCGAGAGGACTAAACTACAATTGTTCTTACTTGGGACTTTTCAAATCTCTGTGAATAATTTTGTGAGAATGCAGGTAGTGCATTCCAGCTGCAATTTGTCTCGCCCAAGAAACAAGACGAGGTGGAGGTACGGGTTCTCCGGCGCGTAACAAGTCGTACAGTGGTCCATAAGGGCAAAACTCCATGACAATACAGTAGCATGGTGCTTGTGTACAGACGCCTCTGTAAACGATCAACATTATTGTTTGATTATGTTCGTTTTATTTTTTTAAATCAATTTTTGCACAAGACTAAGTTATTAATTATTAATGACAATTTAACACGCAGCAGCGACTTACTTGAATTTTACAATATTTGGATGATTGAGCTTGCGCAAATGGCGTATATCAGTCTCACGAGGTTCTCTGACTTTTTTCACAGCGACTATTTCCCCGGTTAATTTTCCCCTGAACACCGCACCTTGAGCTCCTGAACCAAGCCACTGTAATTCGCTGATAGATTCGAACGGTATCTCCCAGTCATTGGCTGAACATAATTATACGGTCAATAATAAGTACATATCGTTTGCAAGTCAATATTATTACATTTTTGAATACACCTCAACAAGCAAAATCTTGTCGAGTTTTGATATTCATTTTATAAGGAATGTATCCTGGGTCGATCTCTTCGATTCGATTTCTTTTCTAATGTGTTATAGTTGACTAAAAACTAAGCGACTCGTATTTATTTTTTTATTTGCCATCTGACACTTTAAGAGGGTGAAATCACCCTCCAAAGTAAGGTATGTCACGGGACGTTTTTAATTGAGAAAATTGCATTTTTCATTTCTCGTTATAAGAAATCTTCTAGTTGGATTGGTTAAAAAATATTGTTCTACTGGGTGAATCTGCCAAATCATCCCTCGACACGCCTTACTTTAGAAAATAGTTTCACCCCCTTAAAGTGTTTAACAGCAGATAAAAAAAAAAAAAATACTTGTCGCCTAGTTTTTAGTTACAACATATTAAAAACGAGATGAAATCGTAGAGATCGACTTGAGATACCTTCCTTGTTAATGTTGATAATTTTCGCTAACAACTGGCGAGTGTTATAATACATACTTTGGTGTCCTTTAATTTCGTTAACGGCAGCTTTTCCGATTATCGTCCAAACTGGTCGAAGACATCCGAAAATACCCTCGATCCAGCCGGATCTTTGAGCGTCTAGAGTGCCAGAAACGGGGGAGCACTTTGTTCCACTCCCACTCGACTTGCTGTTACTCTCCGTAGTACTGCTATTAGGTAGTGGTATTTCATGAGGACTAGCGATCGTTAGTCCTCCAGCAATGCCGCTCAGCTGCCCCAGCTCTTCTTGAATACACAGCATACTGGAAGCACGAAATTTTTCATACATATTATCCTCGTTCGTCGTAATTTAATTATCAAAAAAAAAATAAAAAATAGCCTAGTTTCTTCGCGAGAGAACTACTGAACTTTATTTGTAAATTCGTCTAACAAAAGGAAAAAAAAACAAACTAATAAACAGGGCCTCGAAACGATATGATCGTTTCAATTTTTTATCCTCTATTTAATTATACTGTAGCAATGAGCGGTTAGAGAAATTTTTATTTTCTATACGATTCTCACATCGTGCCTGAAGTAATTATCATACATTTTTTTTTCCTTATTCTTCCTCGATATCGTAAAAATTATCTCGGCTAATAACGTCACTGTCGCAGATTATGAACTAATTCCTGTTTTATAAGTATAAGTTTATAATTATAATATGAATAAATCACTGGTATTTCCCATTCTCGTACATTGTACATTGTACAATACAAATGTATATACGGATGCAGGACGTAAACACTTTCATATTTGATCAGGAGATTCGCGGGGTATGGCATACAAACAAGGCTACTATCTCGTTATTCTTTGACGTTAGTTGCGTCACGATCATATCAAGTGGGTGGCATTTGTGATCCACCACCTCCTTCCTCCTCCTCCACCTCCTCCTCCTCCTCCTCCTCCTTCTCCTCCTCCTCTTCCTCCTCCTCCTTCTCCTTCTCCTTCTCCTCCTCCTCCTCAAGAATAGTATCTTACAATTGTGACGTAGGTGCTGGAAGGTATCTGCCGCTATTCCTATCATACGTAATTATTGCTCCTCGTTGCGTTATATCCACATTCCGTTTTAAAAAAACCAGCGTCCATTCGATATTTATTATTGGTATATACTATAAAAATGCACACCATTTGCAGCAAGCGATTTAACACTCAAATATTGAGACAGTGAGGCGTTACGGAGTTTTAGACAACGGAAGCCGTGTATTCCCTAATCTGTATAATAATAATAATTTTTGCCTTCCTAAGTAAACTCGACAAAAAATATCGTACATGGCAACTCCGCGATTGTATTCCTCTGCAGATCATTAGGATGTCATAAATTTTGATCCGAATGTTAAACGGTAGAATAGTTGCGTAACATTCAGCCGATATTTATCACGCACGTATATGTAAGACTTGTGTGAATTTCTTCTAGGTGTTTCACGATTCAGTATTACTACGGCAATTTTTGTACAAAAGGTGGTTGAGATAAAAGAAGGATAATAGGACAGATGTCGTCGTCGACGTATTTTGACGACGGTCATAACAATTCACTCGTCTCATGTGCCGATGAATTTACAAGTGATAATTTTTCACTGCTATTTATATAATATGATGGAATGTCCATCGGCTAAATTTACTCTATGTATTTTCCCGTCATAAGCTGCGGCCACGAGACCAAGGTTCAAAACAATGAAACAGCGTAATATTGTATACCATAGCTGAAGCAGCTTTTCTCCGTTTCTCAATATGTGAACAACAGTGCAAGTGATTTCTATACTTCTTCTTCTTATTCGTTGATTCATAATAGCGATTAGTATGGTTTCGAAAGACTCGATTAGGTTGGTGACAGAGAAGTTTACATTTTTACGCGATTTATAAAGAGGAGAATTCGTATATTCATACGGGAGAGAAACTCGGAGCTGAAGTTTAAGGAAATCGGTTATTTGTGTTTATCCGTAAAGAATTTGGGAAACAAGGGTCAGCGCTGGGTAAGACTTAAGACCCCGATGAAAATGGAATGCATATTATTTTATCATGGTTGTTCAAATAGACCCCCCCATTTCTGACCATAAATAATACCTCTTGTATAAACATTCGACATCGTATAACCGTATATTCTTACTTTCTCTTTACCTGAGTTTTGAGCGACATTGTTTACGCGTGTTTAGGCAACATGATGACTATTGTCGTGGCGCAGGTATAAAATTAACGGTAAATTCGCCCGTAACTTAATTGTTTTTCGAAATCGGTTTAACTGTATACAGTATAATAGGTCTAATACACTTTACACAGTCGTGTACACGGTTCTTGAAATTTCTAAACTGTTATAAAATCTCGCGAGTTTGCGTAAGCCGTGGTCTTATCTTTTGATTGCAATGAATTGAAGGCAAGTTGATGCGAGTTGAATTACCCGCAAAGATGAGTATTACCTTTACACACCGTGTTGTGTATACCCTAGTAGCGTTGCCTTCAGTTACAAAAATTTGAACTGTCTCTGTGGGAAGTCTTTCCACTACAGATTCAATACGGAATCTTTCCTGCAGCAACTTTTTGCCACCTGACAATAGACTTCGAATAATGCAAATTCTGATGTCAGACCCGTAGTACGAGGCTGAAGTTAGTAACGTTAAGGTAACGAAACATCAGGAAAAAAATCATTACTGTGCAAATTTCTGAATGACTTTCAAGGAGTTGGTTTTGAAAAATATTAGTATGTTCTGTCTAACATTGTTTATCAAATTTCAGATGATCCTAAAGGTGCGAAGTAACGAGTTCTCCTAAAAATGAATTGTCAGAGTAACGTTACCAACTTCGTCCTAATCCCGTAGTCGAATATGGAAGTAGACACATCGTGTCTGCAGTTGAAGCCTGTAGGCGGACTTACCTCAGAATGTTACTAGGGTACAAGTACATAGTGATAAAACGAAGTGAACTTGACGTCAACGGGTATAGCAGTAGCATATTATTTCGACGCTCCATGATCATATATAGATAGTTATAACGAGAACGAAGCAAAATTTCTCATTTCGGTATAACTAATCACGGATGTAGTAAAAATGATACGCCAAGCGTCGCTTTCCTACTGCATGTTTTAAAGAGTAAATCGTACTGTGGCCAATAGCGTATCATCCTTTGTCAGTGTAGTATAGGTACGTGCCATGCCTAGGCCATTATAACCCGCTTATCGCATAACGCGAGTGGGAGACATTCCAGCGGTTTGTTGTCTGCAGACGTGTTGCATTTAGAAGTACGGACTACTATCAATGGTGGCCTTCAACTCACCTCGAGGTGAGATTGACTGGTACCGTGTTGTCATCGTGTGTCTTTTTGACGAAAAATCTTGCAAACACCATTGTTTCGTTTCAAACATATGGACCGCACCTCACACTTTTGCAATGTCACAATCACAGACGGTTGACGGTGTAACAGAGAATGATAGGATAATCACGTTTCACGTTGGGCAATGCGAAGGAAAACCAAGGGTTCAGATAATCGGAGGAAGTAAAGAAACCGAGACGAGCCGAATTCTTCTCGAGCTCTCAGATTAACGAGATAAAAACGAAATCATGGCAGGGACTGGCAGGACTGAAACAAGTCAAGAGACGGTCAAAATGAGGAAAGGAGAAAAATGATAATAACGAAGAAAGGGACAAGCAAGGCACACGATGCTCTGCGCAGTCTCAACGATTATCCTCCAACCACTTATCTCTTCACTTGCGGCACCAAACTCTGTTCAGTACAAATGCCACCAATGAAAGCGCCAGCGATACTGTCGATTGTCGATTCCGTTTACCGTAAACTCCACCCCCTTCTCTCTCTCACTCTCTTTTCTCTTGCTCCTGGCCACTTCAACTTCTCGCCAAAGTCCAAACTCTGGTCCCATCAGAACCGATGCCAATGTGCTGCATACCGTCTGTGGCAGTAGTACATGAACCTCACTATTATGGTGTATAACGTGGCGGTAAAACTTCCACAACCAGTCCCACTAAACCGCGACTTGTTTTTCCACAGAGACAGGCAGGCCTATTAGCGAACGATAAGTCGAAACTCGCGTGGGCCTTGACGTTCAACTGACGTACACAGTACATTCTACCTACTCGACATATCAGTAACACATGTAGGTACATATCTTCATTACTCAATCCCCACTACCGCGTCCGTCCCGATCATGCCGCTTGTTTAGCCTCACAGCAATCAATGTCTAGGTATGTATAGTAGTGTGTTATGCAGACATCTGTGGATTATACGCCTATTCGCAATCTTCCCGGTTACATACACGCGACAGATTGTGAGCCTCGGACATCTTCTACTAGCGTTAATTTTAAACTCGAACGATCATTGAACTGTGTTTTGCAATATTTAGAGTCTGCGATTCCGCATTATTTCAACTTCGGGATGAAAAAACTCGACAAGTGTTTCTGGATTGCTTGTTCCGTTTTCTTTTTTTTTTTTTAAACTGGCTTCTTTGAGGGAATTGTCGTAAAACTGAAGTTTTTGCGTTCCGATAATGACCGCGTGAAAAGTTCTCGCATCATTTTGCACACGAGTTTCTTTGTTTATTTATCATTATTTTTTTCTGTCTATGTAATGTCAAATCGTAATGAAACAAAGTGTTTTTCCAGATATATGGCCGCGGAGTATAAGGTAAAGATCGTTAATACGAGCTGTAAACGGTGCATACACTGGAACGAGCAAAGACACCTGCACGATTAGCACAACGTCCGATTGTTTTCGGAGATAAGTTATGCAGCAAGCTCCGAAATTTCGTCACCGTTGATATTCACTTTGAGGTTTCGCGAGTTGACACTTCGGAACTTGGTGAAAATGGTAGACTTAATTAGCCTTGAAAGAAAAAAAACATTGAGACTCTTTCTTTTACAACAGTGGTTCGTTTGTCCGTGAAAATTAGATTATCAATCTCATCCCGTCTCAGTTAACAATCGTTCGAAACCATTCGATATTTTAACAATTAATTTCCATATCTATTATTTAACCCGAGTATAAAAATCTTATCTCCTTGGTCTTTCGTTTGTAAACACTTGTAGGATTTATTTTTAAAACTTTGCACCGAAGGTCAGACAGATGCCAGTGACACTCTAAGCGCGCAAAAACCGATGCGCTGCTATATCCCTTTGTATGGTATTATTATTACTTGGTTTTACATGATCACTACATTTTTATTACAATTTTTCAATGTCGCCCTTAATAATATAGTGTTTTACGGTTAGATGTAAAATTTTTTAAAACTTGCATTTATCGCGTCTGTAATTTGCGAACGGATATTTCGATTCGGGTGCAGGTTTTTAGAGAAGGGATCAAGGACGCCAACTTTGCCTGAATAACAGGTCCGATATACTGTAGGGAGTGGCGGGAAATTTGTTAGCAGTTTTGAGAAAAAAAAACAACAAATAACATCACCATATCATATTATCTTATTCGCGCAAAAATCCCCGATGTTTTTACGTTCTATTTCAGTAGTTACATCCTGCTATAAAACAGGAAACAAAAGGCTTGAACCGCAACGTAAAGCTATTTCCAGACTATATATTCTCGTTGATGGTGTACGGCGGCGGTGAGGCATTTTTGTACATACATATACGCTATGCACTGCATCTAAGTTTATATCTTATGCAGACGAGTTTTTGCACATGAAATTCCTCAAGAAAAGATGCAGACCAAAGACCAGTTGTTGAACGTAGTACAAAAACATCGATAACCGATACTAAAGTGTGGTGGTCGAATATTTTCTCGTGAATAGAAAAACAAGGTTTTTTTTGAGAGTTGGGTTCAAAACTTGGAAGGAACAGTATTTGGAACGGCGGATATATCTAATTTTCAAACATGCGGAAATAAAATAACGAAAGATGAATTGTTCGAAATTTTTATTGTCGAAAGTGTCACTGTTTAGAATGACTACTAATCAGTGGCTCAAGATTTCGAACAATTCATTTTTCCTTATTTTATTTTTGCATGTTTGAAATTTCGATATATCGGCCATTCCAAATATTGTCCCTTCCAAGTTTTGACCCCCACGCTTTTGTGGATAGTATTTGAAACCCCTTACCTGTTGGTAAAAATATGTGTCTCCGGCTGGGAGGCGGACAGAACAACCTGATTGACAGCAGCTGCCGCCTTTTCCAATTCTGAAGTATCGAAGGCGAAGGCCTCGGATTGAGACAGCGTGTCTGCTTCTGCCGGGGTGCGCATTCTCGCGCCCCTGCTTCCACCGTCCTAATCCTGCAGGCGAAAATAGAAGCCAAATGTGATTAGAACCGTCAGGGGAGGTCATTGCTGAAAGTGGTAGTTGGCGAAAAACCAAGTGTGTTAGTGTGTGACTATGAATTCATGTGTAGATCTCGACTACGGGGATTTTTCCTTGCTTGCAGCAATGGATATCGTTACAGAAACTGCTGAATTTGAATTTATTTTTATCCGCGTCTGCTTTATCGTATCGTTGATAACTGTATCACATTTTGCAGACTCGAAACGTACGCTGCGGGAATTTCCATCGTTGGTATTTGAGTAAAAACACATATCGCATCAGCATGAGCTAGCTACTCTTCTGTGTATCTTGACATTCTTGACCAACACCGAAATGTAACTAAACAGATTGCAGCTGCTGGATTCTCGTTCCAATTTCTATAAGTTCCTTCCTTTTATCATATATTGGGATTCTCTTTATGTCAGGCCAGCCAAACTGTTCGGCGGTAAACTGATTGTTAGGCATAATATCGTTGATTACTACTCTTTCTTTTGGCACGTTGTTAGTCCCTAGCCAGGTATATATATACCTGGACAAGGGATAGAGAACCCTGATAGTTGTTTTCGAAGAGAGATAAGCTTTTCGTGAGGACTGTACACACAGTGTGCAGCAGTCCTCGGGGTAAAGTCCCCTTCATTTAGTCCCGTCCGTCAAGGTACACGAAATTCTTGGCCCCGTGCAATTTCATTTCGTTTCATTCCGTTCACGGCTATACGACCGGGGTCCCTTTTACCCTCGTGCACTTTGCCCACCAGGCGTCTACTATTTACACCCACTACCATTATCACTACCGCTACCACCACTACGATACCACACTACTTTTGTTTCTCGTCAATTCCCTCCCTGTGTCTCCCCTCGGCCACTCCTATTACTTCTATGCCAACGTCCACCCCGGCGCCAGGAACAAACCAAGCAGACTACTCCTTATCGCTGTTAGAAATCATTCGGGTTTCCGGACACTGTGTATACAATATGAATGACTGAAAATATACTCTTCTGCGGTTGTCCCACCATATCTACTGAATTCATTACCTGCAGCACAGTTTGTGTGTATCTCAGCAACTGCGGGAGGAATTTCTCCTTGGTGGAATAGCAGTGCGATGCATTCGTTTTTTCATTCCTCGATTTCGACTCATTCTTATTCTAAACTTTTTGGTAGGAGAAAATTCTCGGCGCCTGACTTAGTTAGGTGCGTCTTCTTCTTTGCACGCATATACAATATAATCCATGGTCGTCCAAAGCCATTGACCAGCATAGTACGCCGTGGAGTACTACTCACCTCCGCGACTCGCGTGAGCACCTATCTTCGGTTTGTCTCATAAGTGTGGGTGAGTCAATTGTACATGCACGTAGTTTGCGTTGCTCATAAAGCTTGCGGGCCTTGTTTTTTTGTTATGGGGTTTTTTCTTTTTTTTTTTATCAATGCAGTAGCGTGTTCACCTCTCTTTGGTTTGATTATGATTGCGTGTATGCGTGTATTCAATTCTAAATCGGTACATACATGATGCAGAAAGTGAGTATTCACTGTGTTGATCACGTGGACAAATAATATTAAGTATAGTGAATGTTGTTGGTTAGAATGGACTTGCTACAATTCAAGAACTGTAGACTTATCTTTGTGTTGTGGGTAAAAACAATTGGGTTCTGTAGTAACGGTACATGTCTGGGCTTTCTTCCACTTACTATTTCTCTTTCTTCTACCCATAATGTTTATTCGAGAAACGGTAAAATCGTTGCACTAAATGTTGCACTTACGTACAGTGTTTTTCCAGGCATTCATATTTCCGCAGTGTTCAGCAACGATATGTGTTTTTGACCAGCGCAATTTCTGATCGATCATACCCATTTGCAGAATTTTTTTTGAACGTACGTCAATGTTCAGGTAAATTGTGCAGCATAGTTTAATATTGTGTATATAAATTGTAAATTCGCAGTATTCATGATTCATTATTCATATCTTAATGTCTGACTCGTGAAGGGATCGTAGAGAAATATGAAATCACAGGTAGTAAGTCTGCTGACAATGAGTTAATACGTAGAGCAGTACGTGTAGTAAGGATCAAAACAGTGGGTATGGTAAAAATAAGACCATACAGAAGAAAAGATTGAGTTATGCAGAGGATAGGGAAAAAAAAGAGTGAACATTCTTCTGTCGTTGTGTAACCTGTTTCGGGACAAACTATGGCAGGTATGCGAGACCTGCGATCAGACCCTCAGGTGCTTGAGGGGCAGGAAGTCTTCCCGGACTGTACCGCTGCAGGTAGTTATAGAATGTTTGAAGGTGTAAAGGTATTGTACAGACGTCTGTGGCGTACATGTGTGGAAAGTGGTTAGTGTGCGTGTAGATGAACCGGCGTTTGAGAACGATCAAGGCTCGTATCTACTGCTGAGGAGAATCTTCATGATTTCAAAGTGATCGCGATGAGAGAAGCAGACTCGTCGATGTTGACAAATTTTTACCAAAACATAGCAATCATTTAGTTAACAAATCTATATCTCTCGGGTCACGTACAGAGCGGCAACTTACGAAGTATAACATACGCGCGGCGTTAGTTAAAGGCTTTCACTTTCTGCCTTAATACCTTACACAATTTAATATCGTTACAGCGCAAGGTCCAGCTATCGTAGGTAAATGCATGGTCATTTGTTATTGGGTTTTTTCTTTTTTCACTCGGCGTAAACCAACATTCTAGTGCTTGTGACCGGGGCGAAGTAGATTTCAATTTGTTAAAAATACGCGTAGTTGTGTTTTATAGAGACGTGCGTGTAAAGTGGTGTCCTTTTTTCTTACCTGGCCGTCGCGCAAAATGTATTCAAATCCTGTTGTTGGCTTTTTTGTTGTTGTGGATGGCTCGAGCGTCGTTCTCTTCACCTCAATAACGCCTCTCGCCGAATTATGTTCATTATCTCGCGGATCAATTATAATATATTATTCCTCCAGCACTTTTTCTACTCTCTTCCGATAGGTATTTAATAAAATAAAATATCCTACGAAATTAACACACTGCACCTCGATAATAGTGCCTCGCTCCACTGGCACACCTCCTTGATCACGACAATGTCCACCACGGAGACCTCATTCATTTAAGGAATATAAATAAAAAAAAAACACCCCCACGAAGACAGATAGTCGCGACCGAAGCGTCTCTTTGACACTAACACAAAATGGCGTATAACATCGGTGCTGTCCGGTGGTGCGGGTCCTAGCGTCGTCGCGTGCGTGCTCCTCACTAGCTCGAAACGCCTCCAGCCTGCAGGGGGACGCCGAAGCCGAAGCATACGAAGCTCGATCCGTTCTCTCTCGGACCCGCTTCTCTCGTCTCTCGTCTCTTGCCTCTTGCCTCTCCCCGCTTCCTTGCGCTTCCTAAGCGCTGAAAGGCAGCTCGAACCCAACGCCACGTTCACTTTGCCTGCAGGTTTCAGCACGCTGGAACGGCGTCTGCTGGCCCGACGAACGTCCGCGCCGGGTAGAGTCCCCTTCGCTTTACTCCAGGTTGAGAGTTTGTGTCTTGCCGCCTTCCTTCTCCTCCTGCTCCTCCGCTGTCTACCCTGCCACCAACGTTCGTCCTTTTCCCGCTCGTTCGCTGGGCCCTTAGCCGTAGAGTCGCCCCGTCTCGTCGGCGGTCGATCGTCCAGTGACGTCATACCGTCGGCGCAAGGGTTGCTGCCGCGTACTGTGCGCAATATTACAGAGGGTGGTCTTCTCTTCTGCGTTTATACACCTATAGGCATGGTGCGAGCTCCACGCACACCTAAGCCCGAGTGACATCATACCCAGTTTCTCGGTGACTTAACCTTTCCAGTTCCTGGAACTCCCGGGGATCGTTACAGAATTGCTTATACGGAGTATTGGGGGGAGGGATGTTATTCGCCAACCCCCATCTCGTACCTATACTATCATACACTCTGCGGATCTCGAAGCCCGTTATACCGCCAAAAAAATAACTTGAATTTATCGACATTCACGAGCTTCAAGACTTCCAGGAATTCGAGCCAACACGGTGCCGAAATTCTTATTCAATTATCATTTCATATACATCCTTCTTCAAGTTATGACGTTACAGATAAGGTTTCAGCCACCTGACTTTAACGGGGTGACGAAACAGTTGATAAAGAATTCAGGTGATGTAAGGAAGAACGGGAGGCAGCGGTGTACACAAAGGGCCTCCGAATGACGTGAGAGGTTTAGGGTGAATCAGCCCTTCGAATAATGAATAAATACATGAGAAAATGTATGAAGTCCACCCAGGGTTCGTTTTTGACACACACCGTAACGACGGATGTATACGTAGGCAAACGTGTTGATTGCAATTCTTATGAAACCGGCACGTTGCATACGTTTCTACTTGTGTTCGTGATACATGTGTCGCACGTTTTCAAGGCAGAGGCGAAAGGATCACCTTGAACTTCCGGTCACCGATATCTTGACCTAGCGAAAGGTAGTGGCCTGACATTGCACAGAAAATCAGTGTTCGTTTGGTTTCCGTTGTGCGTTTGTACATATAATTATACTATATCGTTATAAGCTTTAAACGATTCCATTGTCATGGAAAGTAGACACGCGTAACAGCTTCAACTCGTGTCAAACTTTGCCTCTGACCCCAGGACCGTCTGAATTTTTGATTATTTTTAGATTTCAAAATCTTTTCTTCTCAGACTTGCGGAATCATTTCAGTCTGCTATCGTAGGTTTGTATAACCATTTGCACATTGACTATGATTATGCATCTCGTGACATCGAAGAGATTCCTCTCTCCAGTTCAATCATTGCTTTCTTTCCGTCATTAATTTTCTATAACATTTATCGGCTCACCCTGTATGCGTTCGTTCGTTAGATAATGTGTTTTGTAAACCCCCGGGCTTTGGCCGCTGAGTAAACTACTTCCAGGAATCCTGCAGGGATAGCAAAGAAGTGGATCGAACATCGCAAGCCGAGAGCAGTGAAATAGAAACTCCGACTCTGGCATTGGGGAGAGATGTGCGCGTGGGAGTAACTTGGAATAGCTGTCGTCGTTCTCGGAAAATTGTCTGCAGTTTCCTTGCGCATAAATAGAGAGTAAACGATGCGCAGCCTCTTCGCAATATCCGCGAGCTACCGAATAAATTAATTTTAATTTTCCCCGCGTTATAATTTATCATTTCGACGTTTTCGAGAAGCTCATCTCCAACCCACGTTTAAACTTCATAGGATAACTTATACCCTTTCCGTTTCTCGTTTATTGTACCACTGCAAAATTAATTCTTTGCACAATCGTCTGTCCACATCCATTATATTTCATTCACAGTTGTATCTTCGTACATCACAGACGCGTTTAGCTATCTTGTTTTCACTTTGAGTCCAGACGGCAACGAAGTGTCCGCTGAATATGATAAACGCATTATATCGCGTGCCTTTGATCTCGAAAATGTTCTTATATAGATGCGTATGAATGTCGAGTTCAAGGCCGGAATCATTGCATTCTTAGTAAAACGAATTCAAATATGGGGACGAGTGATTGCGAGTAGCTTGAAGCACCGTGACCATGAAAATCTATCGTAATCATGGTACGGGATGGGGAATTTCTTATTCTTTTTTTTCTATTGCTTTCCATACTACGCTTCAACATTTCACTAGCATATTTTCCATGCATTGTTAAGTGGCGATTTGGCTGAATCGAAATGTGGCATAAATTCGTGGTATCGGTATACTGCACAAATCACGTGTTTAAAAATATTTCTATCACTACCGAATATTATTTCCGTACCACTAACAGACGGGACATAACTCTTGATAACATGTAATTACAATTGAAGATAGGAAATGTGAAATTTTCCGCCTAGCTTCATTTGAGGCAAAGATAAGCACTGGCCCGCGGTTGGTCAATGAGCTTGGAGTCATGATTATACACCCTTGATTACTTGAATCAACAAAACTTTTGAGAAAAAATGCGCTCGCGAGATTAAGAATCAAAGCAAAAATAACAAAATCGGTAAAACTAGGAACTCGTGGCATTTTACTGAATTCTTGACGTTTTAAGTGCAGAATAAATAGTGTTACTATGTCTGTTGAGTAATGGCAGGTGTTTGTTAATCAAGAAATAATTTCCTCGCTACATAATTCTCTGTAAACTTTGACTATGTTTTCAATTTTTGCAAAAGCTTGCAAAAAATCGTCCTCTTCAACTCCATGTTGCTTATACTGATGCAAAAAAGCTGAATGTATGTAAGTGTTCCAGGCTTTGTCAACAATAGCGTCAATCGGTCGATGCAATTGAGAATTGTTGGCAACAAGAGCTGCAATCTTATCTTTACCAAGAAGCTTTCTTGGCTGATGCAAGTGGGCAATTTTCTCTACATGCGGTACCCAGTCAGCGTACAATTTTTCATCGTTCAACTCCACTGGAACTATGGTGTCATTACCAATCGAAGAGCCACGTGTAATCAATATGTTTGACACGGACTTGGAGTAGGCAAAATCTGTCCTTGAGGGTATCGAGTTCGACGGCATTTTTGTCTCCATGTCGGCGAGGTTTAGATTAAGAGCAGGAGCTCTTAACATCTGTTTCAGATGCCAAACAATAGAATTCCATTTGTAGTTGCCGTCGTAAAGCTGACAAGATGGCAGAGCAAGAAGTGACGTTTTTATCGTTGCAATTTTGTATTGCGGGTGGGGAGTTAACCGATGAACTAGCGTTGAGAGAATATTTGTCGTGCCTAAGACAGGCTGTAATACGGCAGCAAGTTTCTGCCCGATGACATGATTTAAATCGTTGAAATTAGTGTTCGGGACTTTAGTTAAATTTTCACAAATCCCATGTATTTGATCATTTTCAAAAAGTATAGCGACGTCAGTTATGTCGATGAATTTGGCCAAGGTCAACAATGTGTTGTAATTCTGGGTGCAGACTTCTCCTGACCCATACGGAAATACAATGCTACTGGCCATCGTTTTAGTCGGATATTCATCACGAATTTTTTCCATCAAGTAGCTACCAACTCCAGATCCGGTGCCTCCCGCTGAGCTGAGAATTGCTAAAAACCCTTGAAATGTATCGGCCCTCTCTACCTCATGTCTCACTGCCTCGAGCGCTGCTGAACTCAGCTGAGGACCCTTTATGTAATGTCCATATCCCCAATTGTTAGCAGAACCTCCTCCTGCACAGCATACTATGTTTGCTGGGCTATAATTCCACATCGAGTTTGATTCATTGCTGCTGCATACCGTGTTCACTACTTTTTGCTCCGTATCTACAAGGATCGCTCTAGCCAAGTGTTTACCATTTTTCGACAGCTCTTTAAACCACGTGTCGAAGCCCGCCTGAACGTAATCTGAATTACGTTTACTCGGCACTCCGGTATTCGCAGAGTACAAGTCTTGCGCTACGGTTGAGAACAACGTGTGACCGACTTGATTTCCGCACTGTCCGAACTGCAACGTGAGCATTTTTACGATATTCGTTGCACCGACAATGACGTTTGTTGTATTTCGATGTCCAGGGATTTAAAGGCTTCAGATATCGCGTCTCGACGTCAATCTCAGCAGAGTTATTTTCCCGCCACAACTGACATTCAATCTAGCAAAGAAAAGAGAAGTCTGAGAGAGCCGACTCTCGCGTTTTTCGTGTCCCCCGTTTCGTAGCGCCCTCTCATGCGAGATAGGATTTTATAACTAATTTTCGAGGTGTATGTTCAGTGAACGCACGTCAGTAACCGATTAATGCTCTGTCGCCGAATGAAAATCTCGGTTCTGCGTGGGCCTCTGCATTGTTGAGAAGCCTTTCTCTGTTCACAATTCTAGAGAAATGTTCAAAATGATCTAGAAAATGTCTACACGATATTTTTTTTCAGATATTCCCGCCACGAATTGTCAGATCGTCGCGGCCATTTTTAAAACTCCTAAGACCGAATTATAATTTGTGCGTTCCGATAGTTCCGGTGTTAGCTCCCAGTGTTGTTAATAATTTTTTATCTCTTTTACGCTGCCAAGTTCGTGGGTTGTTCTGCCTCTGTCCTAAGGAGTCTTTGGCGCTGCCATCTAATTTCGGAACGCACCAATGGTAATTGGATCTTAGGAGTTTTCATGACCTGGCAATCCGTAGCGGGAATATTTGAAGAAAATATCGTACGGACATTTTCTAGATCATTTTGACCATTTCTCTAGAATTAAGCACATGAAAAGCCTTCTCAACAACAGTTTCGAGCATATTAATATGCAGAGAGCCGTACAGAACCGAGATTTTCATTTGGCGACTTTCATTTGGTCATTTCCACACTTCCATACATTGCTGCGCAATACACCAATTGGATTACAGATTAGAATGGAACCTTCTTTCAAATAAATTCTCCGATCGCTACCGCAGATTCGTGAACGAATTCGCCCTTGCGTAGTATTTTTCACTGTTTTTTGACAGATGCTCAATGTATTGTACCTTTGACGCATTTATCGCAAAAGACCGCTTTTTTATAAAATCTATTTGCCCTTCCTCGTGGTTTTGAAGCGCGATGCGTCAAGATTACGCATCACTTGTGGTCCGCAGTTTCTACAGTGGAGGCTGTTGCAATTCACGCGTAACAATCAGCGTATTTATACCAGCCTTTGCCCTTATCGCTTTCAAACGGGTATACGTAGTTGTAACGATTGAAAGCCGCCAGTGATCAGTGACCATTTTGGCTTGACACTGGCATGTTGTTACTTATGAAACACGGAATGAGGACAACCAGTAAAGAAGACGTTGCAAGTGTCAGTGTTTCTCAAAGTGATTTGCATTCCAGTACAGATCACACCGACGAAGATGAGCTCGCAACAGTTTGTAATTTTGAAGAGGATAACGGAGCGCAAGCAATCCATCTGCCGGTTTTTGATGGTTATAGTCATAGATCAATTGCAGTTAATGTAACGAAAAGCACCGATGTAAAGATCAGACCAGTAACGCAATTCTATGCTCCAGTAACGATACATCAACATTCTACTAAATTAGCGAACAACAAAGGTGACAAGTGATTATGATATACTAAAAATATGTTACTTCATTTATCATGAATGAATTAGTTATACTTGATTCCTGTAAATTCAGATAAACTCGAGAAGCAATCAAATTCCCAGTTTATGTTGAGTCGTACTTCAGCTATTTCAACGAATCTGGTATGCATATTGGGAATTGTGTTTAGTTTAATTATTGCCGTTACTCTTATTGTGATTATGATATATTTCATCACGCCCCCGAGAAATGATGGGAAAAATGCACTGCGTTCGCGTCTACCAGGTACGTTGACTTGCCTGTAACTTGTACGTCTATTATCACCAAGTCTATATCTCTTGTTTTAATTTGTCTTTTCAATCATAACAACTGCCTGATTCAATTTTAGATGTTTTAGAAGGGAACTCCGTAGCTTTGGATGAGGATGTGGCTATATTGACCAAGGAACGATGGGGAGGATATGAAATGCGGGACGGGTGGCAAAACAGAAGTCTTTCACATCCTGTAGAATTAGTTATCATTGGACATACAGCGTCAAGTCCGTGCTCCACATTCGAAGAGTGCGCATCAAAAATGCAAACATTTCAAAATCTGCATGTTCAAACTCGTGGCTGGGTTAGTATTGGTTATAATTTCGTGATCGGGGGGGACGGCAATGTCTACCAAGCTTTGGGCTGGGATATCACAAACTACACTCGAGATAATTCCATCATGATATCCTTCATTGGTAATTATGTAATTAATGAGGTAAAAAACAAGCAACGAAAGGCAGTGCAACTTTTACTGGAACAGGGAGTAGAACTAGGAAAGCTTGCTTCAAATTATAAACTGGTTGCTCACTGTCAGGTTGCTAATACACTCAGTCCTGGGCAATATTTGTTAGCAGATCTGAAGCAATGGCCTCACTATTATGCTGGTCTAATTACGTAACCTATACTAGTGTCATGGTTTTCTATGAAAAACCATAGCGCAAGTAAGGCTAAGTATGCGAAGCAGAATAGTTTAAAAACATCCTAAGACTTTGATATCGCGGTTTTTCAACCCGTTGTTTTGTATCTCAGTTTTATTAACTCCGGCTCAAATTCAATAGGAGCTACTTATGGGAACAAAAAGAAATGATGAAATTCAGGTTGCAGTATAGCAGAACCAAGTGTTATTTCAATTATATATTTAACAGTCAATAGTAAACGGTATAATTTAATGTAAGTGCCAAAGAATTAAGTAGAGACGCAAGAGAGATATAAATGTAATGAACGAAAATGACAATGCCAGAGTATCTTTGATGATTTATATGTGCTGACTAGTCCATAACATATAGCTGTCGATAATTGATGACACTGGTGAACACGAATTTTAAGTCTGGGTTCTAGATGTCAAATTTTGATTTTTTTCCATGTAAATAATGAAAGAAAAAATAGATTTATTAGATAAAGTTTGCTTTTGTAGAAACCAAAACGACATGTTTGGATTTTAAGAATCAACATAAAAAACAACAAATGCAAACTTTATAAGTGATAAATGAATATTAGGTTATTATTAGATGCACAAAATCAAAATTTATTTATTTAAATATAAACTCAATAAAAAAAAAAAAAACTTTTCTATCGATCTGTGTAATCATAGTTTTAGAATACTCAAAACATAAATGTTTACATGTAAATCAATTATAAGCATAATCAGTCGAATATTTGCTCAAACATGATACGTATCCAAATAAAAAAATGAGTAACGATAAAATCTTCACACAGTTTCTGCACTGGATCAAATGCTTTTAAATTATGACTATTTGATCCTTACATTTCTAGTCTTTTGTTTTCACCACGTGAGAAATAGTGATAATTTATCAACTTTTCACTTCCAGTGTTATTTTCATCTTGCATACAATAGATAAGTTACAGTTTGTGATACACGTGCGTACAAACGGTGATAAGTATAAAGTTTTCTTTAAATGACATTATACATATAGAATTGTTATTAGTTACGTAGGACAAAGATGAATGAAGTAAGATAGCGTACCTCCGTTTTTAGAAAAAATAAATAAAACATATATTTTATACAAATTTTATGTCAAATTGGAATACTTTACGAAATGATGAAAATGTTGTGAGATTATATTGGGCGGAAAGGAGGAGCCACGTTTATAGACGTTTTTATGATTGTAGGTATGAAGAATAAAGAAAATACGTTATAGGTATTTTTCATTCGCGCAAATAATACTTTTAATAAATTTGTTACGTTTTAGTCGGCTGTGAGTTATTGTAATCCATGTTCAGTGTCAAGTTTGACAATGATCAATCTATCTTCGTGTATACATATAAATATTTATACATTGATCTCGGAAATTTTAACATGTTTCTCGGTTTACTTTTTTCTGTATACGCGGCTAGAGTGAACGTCCGTTGATATGCATACGTTTGTATACTAAATTACGAAAGAGGAACGGGTGTCGCTTTATCGCAATAAAATTTCCCAGAAAGTTATCAGTGCGAGATTCGTTACAGCGAGACGCAAGTGACGGTAATATGATTGGACGGCGAATAGTGTAAGCATAATTAAATGCTCACAGTTGTAATCGTATATGTTGTGACTTGAAAGAAATTACAAAACAGAAGAAGATATAAGCTGGAATATTGTTGGAAATACCCAAGAATTACGAACATATAACAGATAACGAAAAATAATAATTATCAGCTGTGTTTGATCTCATTCTCGAATGTGGCCTTGTGAAAATTATGAGAGGCGTAGAATTGCACTGGGATCAGAATCAGCGTACTAGGATCAAAATTTCCTTGTCGTCTCGTTTTTCCGGAAAGTTCGAAATAATGTCAGTTAAATTTATGTGGAACTTTGTGAAAGAATGAATGGCCACTATTTTGGAAATTTGATTATAGGTGAGAGACGCCGCGCTGAAAGGCGTCTTTTTATAAGAAATTATCCATGTCGATTTTGACTGAATAAGTTTCTTTAATCTTATATCATTTAACAAGGCATTCCTTTGCGCAGTACGTTTGAATATAATTTTTTTCAAACAAAAATTCAATTTTTGCTTCTTTTCTTATGTTTTTACTTTTTATCATCTTTGGCGACGTAAGAAAAATATTGGTTATGGTCGAAAATCACTTTTTATAATTTCAACGAATCTTTACATATTTGTTTTTAAAAATTTATATATATCTTATTCTTTTAATTTTTCCATCAAAACTTTTTTATTTTGCTGCAAAGTCCTGTCAGTTCCAGATTTTTCACTCGGCCGTTTTCGAGATCGTCACGAAAATTGGTCGGTTATACCGATAAACTCTTTCCTTTTAATGTGTGATGACAAGTATCGCGGAAAAACTGTATTTCCGTCTTGTTACTTATACTTCACCTAAAAACTAGACTACCCAAAATTTAGGAGTGAACTAATCAAATTCACAAGGGTAACAGATGAGAAATTTTGTAGCAAAGACCGTGAATTGGAAAAAAAAGGTCATATGACAAAAAGCGTTATGCCAATTCGTACAATAGCAATCCACTATACTCGTACAATATTACGGCGTGGGGGACCAATGTGGCCACGTTGTTATAATATTATACAACGCGTCACCAGGGCTCGGAGATTTCGAAACCTGACGGTGCCCTAAAAGTTTATAATCGGCAGCAATTTTCCCGGACTTTACTCCAATTTGAATAAGTTGCTGAAGTGCGTTCATCTGGTGATCCGAAGGTGCAACGGTATTGTATGTCCCAATGAAAGAGATTCCAATGCTTCTCGAGTTGTAACCGTAGGCATGTGCCCCGACATGGTCCCAGCCGCGTCCAATGTAGGCGTAAGCATCACCGCCGATCAAAAAGTTGTAAGCAATATCCGACCAATTTCTTGACTCCATGTGAAACGTCTGGGCGAAGAGGATCCGAAACGCGCACGTCGACTGCGTGTCGCAAAAGTCCGTCGCGGTGTGACTGATGATCACATAAGGAACCGGATGTTTCAACTTTCCTAGGGGTTCCGTTGGCGGTTGGGCGCCCCACTCGTTCCGTGTGACGAATCTCAGATTGTTTATTGGTAGACCTGCGCAATTATCCAGATTATAATGAAACGTTGTAACGAGTTACAAACATTAATTGTAACCCCTGGTCAGGGAAACGTCAAGGTTTGTTGTACACACCGCTAATGTTCGTCGATGAGTCGGAAAATGTGGGGTTAACCGGGGTCAGCGGCAAGTTCGACGGTAGATCTGTGTAAAAAAACGTATCAATGAATTCCACATCATTCTGTATGAATCGATACTGTTATGCAAAGATTTCACAATAAATTTCCAGTCAACTTAAACACCATAGCAACGAATGATTGTAAATTTTCCATATTAGTTCACATTACCGTCCCCATCCATCGATGAAATGAGAGATTCTGGATAAGCGTAGCTCGGTGACGAACAGCATGAATCTCGCCGAAGCAAGGCCAAAATTGTAATTACTGCGGCAATGAGGAACAATCCCAATATGAAAGCCAATATTTGCCAAGTCAACAGGATAACTCGCCTTTGTGTACCTTAAACATAATACCTCTGTATCATCTTCACGTTAGGAAACTTATTTGTAAATTTCATCCTGCCACTTATTCGGATCAGCAATTTTCCCCGGAACAAAAGCTGTGCACTTCAGTCAATTTTCACTCATATAAAATATACTATATAGCTATACGAGTACTGAATTGACAAACAGCATCTCTGAGACGATGTCGTGTAATTCGCATCTGTCTTTTGTGAAAAAATACAGATGCATCAACATATATTCACTGATTCATTAGTTGACGCTACGCAATTATTCAAGATATACAAATTTTCGTACTTAATACTTTCGACGTATCAGCATCGGTTGCTGGGTTATCTCGGCGTAGTTCGTAACCCATGTTTGACTGGCAAATGCGCGCGCGTTTTTGCAAAAGTGATTGCCTTTCATGCAGCTCTCTCGATGGTAAACTATCGTTAGTTGAAGTGTTACACCGCTCTTAAAGATTCACCGGCTACTGGCCTGGTGTGCGACTTAATTCAGTGGGGAATCACAGTTCACATTAACATACGCATACTAATGGGAATGATGCTCGTACGTTTTTCCTTATTCGCTGTTTAGAATCAGTGTGAGATGTCGGAGTTCGTCCGATGCGCCCAAAATAAACAAGTATCCACGTTACGTAAACCAAAGACAGAATACACCGGTCAAGACGTGTTTTGAATGTGGTTTATGGACGTCAAATTTAAATTTTCCCGCGTAACTAATAAAATAAAGTTTGCTTTTGTATAAACTCGAGCTAAAAAACTTTTCTGTCGACCTGTGTTGTTTATGGTAAATCGTTATTCAGTGTATCTGTTAGAATAGTGAGGTCACTGCTTCAAGTATTCCAGTAAGCTTTTCCCAGGATTCCCAGGCAATAACCTGACTGTGAAGTTTCTTTAGTTCAATTCTTCGTTTCAGTAAATGCTATCCTGCTTTTCGTTGCTCGTCTTTTAACTAATTAATTCCATAATCACCAATGACGGATATCATAACAGAATTTTCTCGAATCTAGTTTCGACAAAAGTAAAAATTGTCTGAAAAAATTATTATTTCTTTTATTTGTTACGTCGGTGAAATGACAATTTGATATCTAGAACCCAGACTGAAAATTCGTGTTGACCGGTGTAATCCCTTTCACATAATTCCGTGATTCTAATTGCAAAAATTTTACTCAAATATTTAAAAAATCAATTTTGCACATATTATATCTATACGCATTAAAATTATTGTGTGAATTACGTTTAGTGTACCTTAATTTCCATTATTCTGCAAACGATATTTTTGATATACGATTAATATCATAAATTTATGTTAACAAAACAAGAAAAAATATAACAATTATAATAATTCGGCATCGAATATATTTATGTACTCGTATATGCTACATCGACGAAATTTGCTGCATCAAAGATAAAACTACTGCGAACAGTAACAAGCCGCTGCAATTAGCGGTGCAAAGGTTGCAGTCAAAGAAGAAACACACAAGCAGAAATCTTGGGCACGTTTTATTGCCGCCGGTTAAACGCGATATACAAGTTTCTCAGAATAAGAAACGCACCCAGACAGACACGTTATCTTTTTGCAATTACACCGGATCATGTTGCCATTGGTTTTAATTCTGGTATTTTTCCCTGTTAACGGAGACCTGCTTGAACTTACGTGATCAGTTCGCGATAATCCTTTGTGCGTGAATAAAATTGATCGGAATAATATTCCTTGAATTGCCTGCAATTAAGTCCCGTTACTTGGTAGCAGTGAATCGGTATCAGAATTAAATGCCATTACTTTATTTATCCTTAAAATCGTTTCGAAAATAGAAACGCGAAATTATAACTGCGCATTGACTCTTTCGCAAAACTTTACTTCTTATCAATTGCACAATCTACCGCCAGTCGTGATCGAAATAAGATTTCCCAATAACAACAATCGACTCTCTTTCATGCCCACGGGAAATAATATTAGAATAATTGTAGCATATTGTCTCGTTCCTCAACCGCAGCTAATCTTCTTTGTCATTTTAACAGTATTATCATGTCAATAATTAGCACGTTATCTCAATTCCTCATAACAGGGTCGTACACGCACTGTCTATATACACACGCTTTGTTTGTTTTACATTCTGCTATCTGACGCGAACGAAAAGATCGGTATTGCAATATATACCTATAAACGTTGTTCAGTTCTCGACGATAGCCTCTGCAGTTTATCGAAGTCCGGTTTTTCCATCTTGAGGCGGTTACAAAGTGCAAACCTTATTGTGAAGCTCAGAAGTAACGGAAAATAAAAATAAAAGGAACGTTATTTTACAAAAAATCAACAAATCACAACAATCTGAAGAACATCCGGAACCTTAAAAACCAAAATAGATTTTTCCAACGCCTGATTCTGTGCTTCGTTCAATAGATTCTCATTTAGCGTGTTTTTCATCGGTATCAACACGTCATCGCAATACGACTGTACGATTCTCATGAACTTTGGATTCATTGTCGGGCTTGTTTTCTCTGAAACTTGAAACTGATGTGGAAGAAAAGAATTCACCGCAAGGTCCTGGCCTCGGAATCAAACTCCTTTTTTCGAATCTACTTCGGATTTAGAATTTCGATAAGAGCAAACTTTGCCACTAACTTCAGTCAAGTCCGACATTGATTAGGAACAATAGCTGACGAAAGTTGTGTTACAACTATTGCGATTGAAAATGAGCCTTAGACGCATTAACGACGTGACTGGCGACCGTAATTTCCCGAAAAACAGTTGAACCAATTTCAAACTTAATGACTAGCAGAACTTGGCTTAACGACTCTCCGTGTTCGAATTTGGAATAAAGTATTAAAAGCCAAAGTTGAGATCGTGTGACGAGTTATTTAACGAATCACTGTTTCTGTACACACATACCGCACAACGTTATAACAAACCCACAGTACAGTCTACGTGTATGTATGGCGAAGTAAAAACGTGTTTACAGTCCGGTTCATACTTCCGTCTGTGGTTCGAACGTTCGTGACTGCCACACATCTGCATGTTACACACAGTTTGCTGCATGTTGAAATATTGAGAAAGAAACGATCGTCGTGGAGGAAGGGGACGACATCCATTGGCGTCGAAGGACAGAACGAGAGTCGAATAGTCCATGTTCTTCACCAGTGAACAGTGACATCGACGGTTAATGTATGCTCATCAATTCGGACGCGGAATTTCCCCGCGCAGTTTCACCGCCGGCGATCATACAGAAGTAAAAGCGGTGCGAAGAGCGATGGTGCCGCGATTTCACCGATCTGAAGTTAGCCTTGATTCGTGACAGGCGTTATAGAACTGCAGTCAATCCTCTCCATATGCAGTCCCAATTGTCAGGTGAGTCACCTCTTTGTAGGAGTAACATTAGCTATCCAGTCTCATACATCCACGATGGGAGTTTGGCTTTTTCATTTGCGTGTCATATATGCATATAACTGACGTATATGTGTATATATAATATCTATGTCAATAATTTTATGCCGTAACAGGTGCACCAATTGCACGGACTAAACAACGTTATAATCATTTGGAATATCAATACCTCAAGAGAATGTATCGGCTGATGGCTGGTACCTAAACAGTGATCATGAACATTTGGAGCTGAACTATCGGCCAAAGACAGCATAATACTTACAAATTAGTGACGGAAAAAAGGAGGCAGTGACAACGTTTTTTGGTACCAACGAAGGAGAGGAACTGGCGGGCGGACACTTACAATTAGCTGCGAACATTCGATTGTCGAGGACGCATAGCTAAGCTGACTAAAGCCAGCTATGAACCGAGCGTGGGGATGGTGACGGTCGCGCAGCAGCAGCAGTACCACCATGATCAGGACAAGCACGAGCACCAGGAGCGTAACCAGTTGAACGACGATGATCAGACACCTGATGATCGTCGGGGCGTGACGATCAGGGACGTCGACGATGACGCTACCTCGTCTCTGGAAGATCGGGGCTACGGAACAGACTCCGCTGTCTGTGTTCGAATTGGGCCTGGCACCGACGTCCGTCGGACCGACGAAGTTGCCAGTCAGTCCAGTTTGTCCATCTACAGTGACGTTGATGATTCCCTGGAGGGAGATGAGACCGGTTCCTGGAACAATGATCTCAGTGTTCCCCTGTCCCAACAGCAGCAGTTCGACAACGGTGTCGCTCTTCCCATCAGCGAGGCACCCTCGTTCGGTGATGTTTGCGTGAAGAACTCGTCAAACGTCCACTTTGGGAACAAGACTTTTTACAATGGTCCCGTTACCATCAAGCAAATTGTTTACGCGAATCCAAACGTTGCCGAGGACGGCTTGGTCGAGGATGATCTGAATCGTGATTCTAGTTCGAAACTACCCAGCAATAGGTTGCCGACCGATTTCATACCGAATCGATATGTTGATCCTGAGGCCAAATCGGCGGATCCTCGAAACGTGCAGGACGATGGTAAAGGTGATTATCGATAGTATCAGTGTTTTCAGTGTCACAATCAAAAATCATGTGTCATCATAGTTTTTATTGCATACCGTACAAGGCATATTTTATTGCGTTACTCGAAGATTTCGTCGTTGCTTCTACCGCAACGTGTATAATAGTGCACTACGCTGTGAATGGATAACGTGATTAAAGTGGTCTGAGTTGTATATTGCGGCTTTGACGCCTTGACGTCGTACGGATCATTGACGGTCCGTGATAATATGATGGTTATGTGAGGCATTCCACGTCAAATTAGCAATCCATGTACCTCATCGTCTTCGATTTTAATAATTTCTTAGTATGATGTTCATACCGACCCAAAAAAAGTCTCGGAATTTTATTTAGTGAAATTTGAAAAAATGGAACAACCAATTCCGAAAACGTCATTTTTTTAAATCTGGAAAAATTTACACAGATTCTATGATTTGAAATGTGATTTTTAAGCAACACACGATAGTGGGATCTTGATATTTACTATGTTTTTCATCAGTTTTTTGTATTTCCATGTTGGTTAAAGAAAAAAGGTACATGCAGGGCTGCGAATTTGACGTAGAATGCCCCCTATACATAGGAGGCCTTCTAGGGTTGCGTATAACTTCTTTATATACGCGTCAAAGACGCGGATAAAACTTTAATAAGGTTCAACACTTCTCAATCGTGCTTGGATCGTGCAAAAGTATCCGAGTTTTTAAAGTGTCGAGTTTAGAAACATTCTCAGATCTTGAGTGAAAAAACTTGCAGTTTAGCATGGCCGCCATCATCTACTTAACGCGCAGATAAACAGACGGCTGTTTAATACTGGTTATTATAATACGTGCGCTTTATTTATCGCAATGTTGTCTGTCACCCTTTTTGTTTTTCACTTAAGTACCAATAGACGGTGTTGCCGGTTTTTGGTAGATTTGTAATCGCCGAAGTGAGTAGCTTTAGTAACCAAATGAAAACTATACAGCGATCCATTAGTACTTACGATTTCGAGTGAACTGATTTTTTTGGACAATTTAATGGTTAATTGATAATTCTTATATTTATCTGCGTATCCGCAGTTTAACTTCCCGCTTGCGGATTATCCTCACGCTTTGTTGAAACAGGGATACTGTATTCGAAGGAATTGCAAGGCCTTGACAAACGAGGAAATTGTTATAATTATCGGTACAGCGCAGTCCATAGGTAGCATGATTGCGGTGAAAGTTCGTAAACAGATATTTTAAACACGGGTAAACACGAGTCAGACGTAAATACAGGGCTGTGATAGAGATTTCCAGTGTTTTTATCGAATCACCGGATTTAGGTACTTTTAACCGCGGTCATACGGAGACCTTTCGTTTTTTTAGCGGAAGCCTGTTAGTGATAAAAATTGGTTCTCCGAAATTTCACCAATCGAAGTATGTAATGAATTTATAAGCGTTAAAGGATGCGCTGGGGTTTTTAAGTGCGAACACTTCCCTGGCAAAACTACAGAGATGACGTAGCTATTCAGTGCCGCCTTGAAATTGACGAATGTAAACATATGGACGTGGAATATTAACACTTGTTATTCCATTAACGCGGACCGCATACGCTGTCATTTAAAATATTCGGAAATCGTTGGGTTATACTCAGTCGCAGCGATTTCAGGCAGAGCTTATGAGAGATAATTATAATCCTTACCGTCGTACTCTGAATTAATTGTTGAAAATACATATGATGATACATTTTTTACGCTGAAAATTAAAATTTCATCTCATACAGTTAGTCAATGATTGTATTTAAAAAAGGACCAAAATTTTATGAACATAAATAGGTAAATAAAATTGGTCCATTAAGTTCGATTGATTTTTTAAAGAAATGTAATTTATTTCAGTATCGCAATTCTGCGCTTTGCTTTTAACATGGAGATGCGTAGCTTTGATGTGTGCGATGGGATCCTGCCTGGTTGCAGCGGTGGTCGTCAGTGTGGTCTTACTCTCACGGGATTCGAACTTGCCGCTAAACCCAGTTACGCCCTCATTTTCCGACTCATCGACGAACATTAGCGGTGTGTACAACAAACTTTGACGTTTCTTCTGACCGGAGGGTACAATTAATTTGTGTAACTACTTACGACGTTTGATTATATTCTGGATAATTGCGCAGGTCTACCATTCAACAATCTGAGATTCGTCACACGGAACGAGTGGGGCGCCCAACCGCCAACGGAACCCCTAGGAAAGTTGAAACATCCGGTTCCTTATGTGATCATCAGTCACACCGCGACGGAATTTTGCGACACGCAGTCGACGTGCACGTTTCGGGTCCGCTTCGCCCAGACGTTTCATATAGAGTCAAGAAATTGGTCCGATATTGCTTACAACTTTTTGATCGGCGGTGATGCTTACGCCTACATTGGACGCGGCTGGGACCATGTCGGGGCACATGCCTACGGTTACAACTCGAGAAGCATTGGAATCTCTTTCATTGGGACATACAATACCGTTGCACCTTCGGATCACCAGATGAAGGCACTTCAGCAACTTATTGAAATTGGAGTAAAGTCCGGGAAAATTGCTGCTGATTATAAACTTTTAGGGCACCGTCAGGTTTCGAAAACTCTGAGCCCTGGTGACGCGTTGTATAATATTATAACAACGTGGCCACATTGGTCCCCCACGCCGTAATATTGTACGAGTATAATAAAATACCATTATACGATGTAGTGTAGCTCTCCTTTAAACGTTTCCTTATTAGTCTTTCCGTAAATTCATAGTTTTGTCTGATAAATTTCTTCTCTGTTACCATTACACCGGTGGACACGAATTTTGAGTCTGGGTTCTAGATGTCAAATTGTCATTTCTTCCATGTAACTAATAAAAAAAATTATGTATTAGATAAAGTTTGCTTTTGCAGAAACTAGAGTGATATTTCGGATTATCAGAAAAATTGTCTATTTTTTCAAACATTTATTGTAAATTACAACTAAACAAACTTCACTTTCGTATATAAATCACTTGCATTCAAAATTGATAATTAATAATATACTACAAATTTAAAAGAATTGTTCAACAAAGTTCAGAAACGAATATTTTTTGTACTTCTTCTATGATTGTGTGGACTCTCTCGTGTCAAATCCCAAACGTAATCTCAAGTCATGCTCTCATTATACTAATGACCTTGATAATGTCGTTCAACGTCCATCATATCTTGGTGAAAAAGTTTTCCTTGTTCTTCTAAATATGCACTCAGATTAGCTACCAACCAAGAACTTCGGGACGTAAAAAAGACAAAAGCAAACTTCATTAGTAATAAATGAAGATTTTGGTTATTATTCGATGTACAAAATCAAATTTACTTATTTATATCTAAGCTCAGAAGAAAAAAATTCGTCGACCTGTGTTATAGACTCGATAAGTTGACTCCTCCAATCTTTGGGCTATCAATTTTGAAGTGGAAACAGTAAAACTAAGTGTACTGGAATCAGAATAGTGTTGATCTAATGCGTTATAGGGATCAAAAATTATAATGGCTTGTGACATTTGTTTACAGTACGATTATTTCTCATTTCGAAAAATTGGGTCCATATACTCAATGTTACCTCAATCCATGTACATCACATTAAATTCAGTTCATGGTATCAATCACGCGACATATTTACGTGCACATACATACTATATTTCTCCAATCAGAAATCAGTCTTAGCAAAATTCTACACTGCAGAATAAATTAAAAATAAAGAAATTTCAGCGTAGGTGATATGGTAATTAATAACCTGCACGTAATTGCTTCGATTCAAAACGGCAAAATTCAAAAATATACGGCAATTTTGTCGTGCGGTGAATTTCGATCCTCGTCTAGTTGGTGGTAAGATGACTTTTAGAACACACAGACTGGGATCACGTGATATAGCGCGGTATCGTTTAAATGCGGATTTGAATTTGAAAACCCCGGCACGCGATAAATATGCCCATGTCATAATTTTAAAAGCTCAAGTCTATCCTCCAGCACCTTATGTGTAAATATTGACAATTATTAAAATTCTGAAATAATTCCATTAAAAAAAACACATGTTTCGTGTGACATATGCATTTCATGATTCTCGTCTGTGCCTGCGACTTCCGCAATTAGTTAAGTCTGGTTGAATGACTATCACGGTCATCTCTGCGAACCCAACATATGAGTACCTACGACATGAGCGTCGGTTTCATATCTACCGCAAAAGAACTACACGGCACGCGGCGCGTAACTCGTTGTATGAGAAAGAACATTGTGTGATGTGTATCAACGCGGACTCTAAATATAATGCGCACATTGTAATCTTTGTCGAACGTGCGTCAGAGAAATAAGGAGAAAACCCGTTGTTCAATAAATGGAGAAGAAGGAACGGTAGACAGATGTCTCTGGAGAGAATCCAGACAAGGAAGAATATTCGCGGGTGATGCTGGCAGTTTGTTAAAAACGGGGCGCGAGGATGATGACAGTGGCGCAGCAACAAGAGTACCAGGACCAAGAAAACGGTGGTCAGAACCCCGGCGAACACGGAGGAGCGACGACCAGAAACATCGGGCAGGACGCTGACTTTGGTCACTCATCGAATTCCTGCGACGCCTTATCGCTAGACGCTGTCAGTTTTAAAAGCAGGGTGGAAATCCAGACGACGGACGAAAATGTCTGCAATCAGTACACTTCGACACAGAACAGTGACTCTGATGATTCCCTGGATAGCCATGTGTTTGAAATGTGGAGTAATGATATCAATGTACCCAGTGTTAAGCAGCAGCAATTCGTGGACGACGGCATCCTGCTTCCTATCAGCGATGCACCAGCTTTTGGCGACGTGTGCATTAAAGATTCGACTAATGTTCACATTGGAAATAAAACATTTTACCAGGGGCCCGTTACGATCAAACAAATTGTGTACGCAAAGTCTACTGTATCCGATGACGGACTTGGCGAAGAGTTCTCTGAGTCTGGTGAGAAAGTTCCGAAGCATGAAGACTTGAAAACTTCTACGAAACCGGTAGACCCGCAAAACGTACAGGACGACCGTAAAGGTGAATATCAATACCCAATCCGATAGTCTGTATCCATGTATTTTGTCACCATTCTTCAACGATTTTAGAGCATTGGAGCCTGATGCAGTGAGTATTAACATTAGTGAGCAGTACTGTAGTTAGCAAACATGAACACCAATTGCCAGTTGGTTTGTGCAAACGTGTAGGTAAACAAATTTCATTAATCAGAAATATTTTTTCAGTGACACAATGGCACTCTTTGCTTTCAACGTGGCAGTCCATAGCTCTGATGTGCACTCTGATGTGCACTGTAGGATTCTGTCTTGTCACCACTTTTGTTAGTGCAGTCCTACTTTTGAGGGATACGGAACTACCGTCAATCCCAATTTTCTTCAGAGTTTCTGACTGGTTGACAGACGGCGATGGTAAGATACAAATCTTACAATCTAATCATCGCAACTTCTTTTATAATTCGATTTCCCAGATTGCTTGGGTTAGATGAAATTTGCACAATCACGGCTATTCTAATGAAATTCAAACTGTCTGAAAATAATTAATAGTCTCGTCTCATGCTATCTGTTCTGGATAAAATCTAAAACAGTATAATTGTCGCATTGTACAGTTTCGACACGTAACTCCTGATAACAATGCTGGACCATAGCTTCCTTCAACCAAAGTCTGACGAATATTTGTATTCCGCGTTCATGCTACTTGGTATAGGATGTGGGAAAGTCCCACCTCATTATCGTATGTACCGCACGACGAAAAATATACAATTTCCTATTGAAATAATGTGAACTAGCTATGCTGTAACTTGTGCATTTTGACCTCACTTAGCTTACTTACGGTGGAAAATAATTTCGATGCACAACTTCAGGCTTTACGCTTTTTTGATATTCTTTATAACAGCTATCGCATGCATTGTCGTCAATGCCAACATTGAATGGCCGCATTCTTACTTATAGTTTTCGGACTATTAGTCGCGTCCCGGTGTGAATTAAGTTTAACTTCAACATACGCAAGTGAACCGATACTTTTTTCATTTTTAACCCTCATTGTCAATGCTTACGGTTAAATATGATTGCTGTACGCGGTTTTGCGGGATTGTTACAACAGTGACACTCCAGCGTTATCACGAGTTTGTCGTTATATGGGAGGCAGGAAGACTTCTAGGCAACTGCGATACTACAAATCAGCTCTGTGGTCCGATTATAATGATTTTCCGGCGAATCACAATTAATCGTGAACACGGAACCGTCCTAATTGAAGATCCGAAATATCTATGAACTGCAATTTTGTATTTTCCCAATTGCTGCTAGGATTGAAATAATTCTAACTCAGACATACCAAAAGCCGTCTGATTTTCGAATGGATTCATCTCCATACCAAAACTTGAATCCCCCATCTGTTAAACTCAGTCCTATTCATATGATTTAAGATCATTAAAAGATAGAGCTGATAAACTGGCACCTTAAAACAATACATTGTGAACTTTAGATATGAAGATTTTATTATCATTCTGCGGTCAGTGTCATATCTTATTTTGATGTTTGATTTAGAAAATCACTGTTTATTTATAGTGATTTAAGAAAGGTCGACGATTATAGTTCAAGGTCCGAAAGATTATTTTCTGTCGTAAAAAAAAAAAAAAAAAAAAAATGGAAATTAATACGTCAAATTAAACTGTTCTTTAAAGAAAATTGGGTATCTTTTCAGTGACACAATGGTGGTCTTTCCTTTTATCGTGGCGATCCATAGCTCTGATGTGTGCTATGGGATCCTGCGTCGTCGCTGCGGTAGTTGTCAATATGGCATTATACTCGCAAGATTTAAATATGCCATCAATCTCCACTGTTACAAAAATTCTCGACTCATCGGTAGACATTAATGGTAACGGACAAAATCTTCGCATATTGAATGAAGTTATGAACATATCCCAACGTTATAAATGCCTTGAGAAATCATTTTACATTAAAAATTCTGTTTTTAATGTTATTTCAATTTTCGTAGGCCTCCCGTTGGGCACGATGATTAGATTTGTTACACGAGATGAATGGGGCGCACAGCCACCAGTGGAACCCGCGGCAAAGTTGAAGCATCCAGTCCCCTACGTGATCATCAGCCATACTGCAACTGATTTTTGCCACACGCAATCTTCATGTGTGTATCGAGTCCGATTAGTACAATGTTATCACATAGAATCTCGAAATTGGTACGACATTGCCTACAACTTTCTGATTGGCGGGGATGGTTACGTATACATTGGCCGTAACTGGGACTACGTTGGGGCTCATTCGTACGATTACAATGCCAGAAGTATCGGAATCTCTTTCATTGGGACGTATAATACCGTCACCCCATCGAAACATCAGCTGCACGCACTTCAACAACTTGTAGACCTCGGTGTCACGACTGGGAGGATTGCAAGAAATTATAAGCTTTTAGGTCATCGACAGGTTTCCAGAACTCTCAGCCCTGGTGACGCGCTATACAATGTTATAAAAACGTATCCACATTGGTCCCCCACACCCTGACATTCTTCGGATCGATGAGATTCCAATATGTGCAAGGGTAGCAGTATACTCATTTATTTTTCATTTCTTTGGTATCGTGAATTTTTACTGGGAACTCTTAATAGGTACTTCATTTTTATTTCGTCTTACATATCTTATTTATTTCATGCCGAATTTTTGGGTAATGTAAGTGTATACAGCATTTTGCTACTAGTATTTTTTCATCATGTATTACAAGTCGTGTTGCATATCAAATCTCATTTTCTCCTCAATGAGGGGTCTTTTTCAAAACGAAAGCCTTGTACAGTGTCCCACATTAATGCCACTACTAGTGTTTCGAGTAAATTTAAAATATCAAGTATACACAGAATTTTCATGAATTAGTATCGTTGATATGAAAATATTGTTGTTCCTTGACTGGAAATGATTTTTAATAAAGATATTGTTTTGTATAGTTGTTATTTGTAATAGTTTTCAAAAGTGATTTGATACGTTTTAATTTATCGAAATATTTAATAAAATTTGTCGTATGTAGAAATCGGATGATTGTAACATAGATATTATAATATAAAATATCTCGAGAGCAAATCATTCAAACAAAGCTTGTTGTAATACCTATAACAGTCCAAGTTTTGAGTTGGCGTTTCGAAATTGCAACATTCGAAAGTGCAGCTGTTTTACCGGGCATAATAAAGGTGGATTCGCATGGCCGTGGCTTTACGTCGCAGTAATAATAGAAACCCTCCTGTATCCATGGGACAGCAACTGCGGCGTTGAAATGACTTTGTGAACGCACAAAGCTAAATCATTTGTATAAACTTACGAGTGTCCAGTCTCGTGTGATGAGTTAGTTTATGGTCAATAGTATTTCTGTTTATCGAATCATCAACAAATACTTGTGTTGAATGTTATCTGGAAATAATAAGAGAAGAACTAAACGAAAGAAATTGAAAAAGAAAAAACGAGAACGAAACCGACTACGCGAATCTTAAACTAATCGGGACCAGAAATGAGTTTGAAATGACTTATTGGTTGACTATTTCCGAGCTGGCCATTTTGGCGGGTGACGTGTTTTGGTGTTCTACTCATTGACATGCAGCCATATCAAAAGAAGGTGTAAAGGAGGGAAAGGCATTAACGCAAGGCTAGTAGGCGTTCACTGCGTTACGTAACGCGTAAAATGAGCAGCGTCGAAATAGCCGGTATAAAGAAGTAGCGAGGAAAAAACAAGAAGTAAACAGTACGAGGATACTATGGGGAATAATATCGATTTGCGCGTGTACTGCCCGATGGTAAACAGAAGATATGATGTATTCAATTTTCAGCTGCGCTAGGGGCAATGCACGATGGGAATAATTTTCTGTAGGCGCATGCGCAGTTCAGTTTACAGTTGGAGCTTGAAAGAAAATGGCGTCAGCTAAGTTTCTGGAGGAAGCTCTTAGTACGGACGTCGATGAATCCGCAGTAAACGCGATCGTCGGTTCGCTCGAGACGCAGTTGGTCACATCAACGCCGCCGATCTCAACCCACCAAGTGAACTCCGGTTCGGTTAATCAAAACCATCAGTTAAACAGTGGGATTTCAAACGGGGGTACCATCATCTCCGCGGGACTGAAACATGGGGTTGCTAACGGCGGTGCTACTTCGATGAACAACCTGATATCCCAGGACCCGAGCAAGTCAATCACGACCAGCACCCTGTTGCCGGTGAACGTCGTCACCTCGAACACGATAGCGCATACAACATCGCAACAGCATCCACAGTCAGGAATTCCCGCTGCCGCCTACATAAACCAAGTCACAACCAATCAACAAACGAACATTACTAATATAACCAAAACACACGATCACCAACAACAGCAGCAGCAGCAGCAACATCAGCAACAGCAGCAGCACCAGCAGTCTGTCAAACTGGTGTATCCCTCACAGGGACAGACCATATCCACCACAGGTGTGGTTAATGTTAACAACAGGCTGTCATTCCCCACCCAAACAGTTGGCCATTTACCCAACGGCAGTCTAGGGGTGACCACGCAGACTGTGCTTCAGACTACCTCTGGCCTTGCTCACAACATCGGCTCTATAACACAGGCCAACAGCCAGTCCTCGGCTAATGTCAACAAGCAGCAGGGGGGTGGCACTGCCTTGGTTATAAAGACTAGCGCCACACCTGGGGGAATGGTTTCCGTCCCAATGTCCGTTCCCGTTTCAGTGGCTGGGAATGCCACCAGCAGCACCCTGCAAGGGAAGGCTGGCGTCACTTCTACCATAGTACCTAGCAATGTCCAAATTTTAAACGTAAACACTATGAGGCCCGGTACTCCTGTCGCTGGACAACAGCAGGGCAAGCAAGTTGCCTCGAGGGTCGTCATTGGACAACACATGGTCGGTGCCAGACCTGGTGCACCCGGGGTAAGATGCTTTTTTAACGACATTTTCATTCATCATTTTCGCATTCATTTGCTCTTGCCAATATTTCGGTATCAACTTTTCTGCAATCCCTCCAATAACCTTGCAGAATATCAAAAGTGACTGGTATTTTATGTATCTCGTGTTTTTCAAGACTTATTTGTCAATCACAGAACTGTCTTTTTATTTTCTATTTTACAATAACCTTGAAACAGTTTCGCCCATTCATTCTTGCTCAAGCGAGCAAACCATGTGTCAGCACCGATTGCTGTATGTTTACAGTGAATCATTTTTGATGTGCGCAATATCATTACTATTTTCATTTTTTTTTTAACAATTTCCATTTTATGATCTCAAACGCAGATTCAGTTTATCGGCTATTCAAAAAGAAAAAATCATTATAAGTTTGAATAACTTGTTACAATTTTTATTATTTAGGTTTTCAGCTATGCAGAATTGATTTTTTCATCCGATGACGATTTCAAACTATATTTTAAGTAAAATACGTGTACAAAAGTTGCAAACTACCGAATCTTCTCCTGTTATAATCTTCAAATTCAAGGTTCTCAGCTTACGGAAACAAATGGCCAGTTTATTCCTAGCAGCGATCGATTGTTAACGCATTCACTGTCAATGAAACTACCAGATTTTGATGAAACCGATTTAACATTTGGGAATTTGGCATTTCAGATAACACTGCAGGCCCTCCAAGGTCTTCAACCTGGAACCCAGGGACATCTGCTTTTGAAAACTGAGAATGGGCAATACCAATTGCTGAGGGTAGGACCGGCGCCACCCACAGGTACCCCTGGGGGAGGGAATGTCACCCCGAACAGTATTGCCGGAGGCGCAGTGGTTGCTCCGACCGCAGGCACAACTTATCGCCTAACCTCTGTGCCGGCTGTAAGTAGGCTGAACACTCAGTTCACTGGCCCGCCACTCGCCACGTTAAGAAAACCCATTCAGGTGACGCACACTCATAACTCGTAAGAGTCTCTTGATGTAGTGGCGTTGTAGATTTGCACTGTTTTATTGACTTTAGTTGATTGGAATAGTGGTTTTTCCTTTCATTTTTTGTCCTTTTTTCTTAGAACGGCAATATACCGTGCATATCTTTGTTGGAAAGTGTTACAAGTCCAAGTTGGATTTATATTTTACTGTAAATTCAATTGTCAATTTGTTACAAGAAATACGTGGAATGATTCTTGGTAACCGTTTTCTTTCCTCCGTCAATGTTTTATTCTCATCGACGTAATATTTGATATCATTTTTAACTAATTTTCGTTGGACATATGATTTGATTTAGAATTTACGATAGATGTCACTCGAATGTTTTTCTCTGTATCGCAAGGTATGCATCACACTGCATATATTGTATCACTTTATTATCATTTTGAACTATTCAGGATATTTTTTTGACAGAAATTATTAAATTGCAAATTTTGCCTTCCTACTATTGAAAAGAAGTTTTCTGAATTACTAAAAGTAAACTTATTGAATTCGTCGGTATCATCAGTTTCAATGATAAATAGAAATTCGTAACTTTAAAAATGTTTAGCTATTATATTCATGTCACACGGTATTATTTGAGGTGTTGAATACCACTGACCATTTGCAACCAGTCTTATTAATATTCTCGATTAAGCTACCATGTAATTTTTCGATGAGCCCGAACTACAATGTCGGTTGCATGTCTGTTAAGTAGAAATATCAAAGTGTTCTTACAATGCTTGATAATATGTAATTGGTCAGTTTATGTGATGCTATTTGAGTAGGTACAATTCACTTTTTCATTTCAAATAGCCACGTTTGATTACAAAAAATCAATCAAAGTTCATAATCTCAGTCCAAGTATTAATTTCTACTATTATTTACAAATTTAGTTCGTTTTTTGTCTTTTTTGTATTGTATACTATTCCCACAGCTTAAGTATGGAATGATATATCCATTAGCATAAATTCCACACGATTGTCCAACTGCTAAACGGCTATTTAGACATGAAAAAAATATTGCTAGTGGTATAGAAGTGAATTTCATAGTGCTTGATGATTACGCGCCCTTCAGTTTTCTGTAATGACAATGCAAATTCTGTCATATTTGTATCACGTTTTTATTGTTATACGTGTAGTGTGATTGCCGAAATTATTTACTTATTCGTTGTATTTGTTCTGTGACATGAAATTGCGTGTGAGTAGTAGTGGTGCATTATTTTAACGGTAGTGGTTTGCGCAAATTACGTATTTATTTTTTATTTTTTTTTTTATTTTTCCCTCAAATTGCAACTGTAGTAAAAGAAAACGATATGAAAATCAACGCTTCCTTGATTGACAAAATTTCATCTAGTAAAAAAAAAATGTTTGAACGGATTTTCATATCGTTCCTCAATATCGCAAATATGAAAAGCAATGAGGTTAGTTACAAATGATTAATTTTCATCTAGACGGTAGCTGCAAGTGTTACAACTGTGACCACGACTCCTGGTACTGTAACTACTGTAGCAGCCGCAGCTCCAATACCTGCTGCAACTAAAGTTCCAACAGCACAAACTCCTGCCCAGGTAAAAAACATGTTGACTTTTGTCTTTGTGTCATGTACAACCATCGCGAATTAATAATATAATAAAAATGGTGTAATTCTTCTTTTTCAGCGTCAAACCACAGATAATACCAAAGAAAAGTGCCGTAAATTCTTAGCAAATTTGTTAGAGTTGTCTAGTCGAGAACCTAAAGCAGTGGAACGAAATGTTCGGACGTTGATTCAAGAGTTAATTGATACTAAAGTTGAACCGGAAGAATTTTGTGATAGACTTGAAAGATTGCTTAATGCCTCGCCTCAACCATGCCTCATTGGGTTCCTCAAGAAGAGCTTGCCGCTTCTCAGACAGTCCCTCGTCACCAAGGATCTTGTTATTGAAGGCATACGTCCCCCTCCTGCAAACGTTGTTTTCTCCATAGCAGACAGTACGTCGGTAGCTCAGGCACAGGTGGGTGTATTCAATATGGCAAACTGTTGTATTAAAATTTTCATATCAATATTGTCCATATCCGTCCATGTTTAAATTATAATCAGGGTTGTTACGTGACCTAGCAAATCGAGATGTTCTTTGGGGGGGATTATTTGTCATGTTGGAAAAGTCGAGGAATTTCACGTAATTATAAACGCTCATTAAATATCTCGGAGGTATACTTATATTACAGTACAAATATTCATAAGCTATTAGATAAGTTGAATGCATTTCATTATTTAAATTAACGTTTCATTGTTACCGTCGTACTTAATTGTGTATACTACAAACTTCTTTCCCGTGAGCTTCAGAACAAACTTGTATTTTATACATTGAAAACTTGGGAAAAATAGGGAATTCAGTGGGAAAAAAACTAACAACCCTGACCGAATCGCTCTTATGTAAAATACTCGATTGTTAAATAATCGCTAATTAAACTTCGAGCGTGTTATTCACTTGACATTATGTTTCCTACCAGAATCAGCTGAGGCCAACTGTTGCTGTAGCTACGGGTCCAGTGGGAGGAGGCATAACGACAACCCAAGTACGTGTTATGGCGCCTCTCGCAGGGGCAACCACGATGGTTCAACGACCAGCACAACAAATCCAACAGAGACTGGTATGGTTGAGTTCACATAAAGTTTGATCATTGCGTATTTTTTCTCTTGGACTTTTGTAGTTGAAGTTCATTGTTTTTGTTCTCGATAATGTTCTGTTTCGCTGAGACATTGTTCAGATCGGATTAAATTCGGTCAACTCCAATTGTAATTTCTTAGCATTTATTTCTAATTTACCGATGATACCGTCTCTTCAAGATCCGTAAACCTTGTTAGGATCTAGCACAAGGATGCTTAACTTTGTTTTCGATATGCGTCCCCCCTAACTCATCCATATTTAAATGGATTGCTGTATTTTTGGTTTCACTAGAAAAGTTCGGCAATACAATATTTTAGATCAGACCGGTAGTGACGATGGTCCGTAGCCCGACGACACACACGGTCAAAACAACAGTGGCGGTGAGCGGTATTCGACCTACTGCTCCTACCGTTCAAAAACCACCTGTCGCTAACGTCATTAAGACGGTTGCTACCACAGCGCAGGGCAAGACTATCAACACCACTACTACCCAGAATAAAGCCGTAGTGCCTTCCTTCGTTCCAAAACCAACGGCTAAAGAGAAAGAGAAGAAAACTTTCTCTTCGGCAGGATACACGTAAGTTATCGTGCATTGCGAATTTTTGTATCTACATAGCAAATAAGAGTATTGGAAATTGTTGGTATTATTGAGATTTGTCGCTATTAATCATTGATTGATATTTTTGTAACTTTTACTTTTCTTTTCATACCGTAACTTCTTCAGCGGTGACGACGATATAAACGATGTAGCAGCTATGGGAGGTGTGAATCTCGCTGAAGAATCGCAGAGGATTCTTGGATCGACTGAATTTGTTGGTACGCAGATTCGGTCTTGTAAAGACGAAGTCTTTTTACACATGATTCCGTTACAGCAAAGGATTAAACAAATAGGTAATTTCTTCGGCTGTGCTTGACATTTTTCATCTCTTCGCTTGAGAAGCATTCCATTTATTTATAAACATACAAATTCTTATCCTTCCAGTTTCAAGTTACGGATTAGAAGAACCCAACGCGGAAGTCGCGTCGCTAATTTCGCACGCTACCCAGGAGAGGCTAAAAAATTTAGTTGAAAAGCTTGCAGTAATAGCGGAACATAGGATAGACCTCATCAAGGTAAAGTTTGCAGATCTGAGCATGCCGTGAATGGAATTTCATGTAGTTCTGAGTTTTGCTCCTAACAATCGTTGTTGTTGTCAGGTTGATCCTAGGTACGAAGTTACACAGGATGTAAGGACGCAGTTGAAATTTTTAGAGGAACTCGACAGGGTAGAGCGTAGACGGCACGAAGAACAGGAAAGAGAATTACTTCTGAGAGCTGCGAAAAGTCGCGCCAAAACCGAAGATCCTGAACAAGCCAAACTCAAGGCTAAAGCCAAGGAGGTATGCGCCGTCTAATTTTGATTTGATACCCAATTACAAGACTCGATCTTACTAGTTTCTCACATATGTCGGCGGCATCAGTTTCCGATACGAAATTTCACTTTATTTCTTAATTATTTCGGCAAAGATATTTCAGAAAATTACGAAGTATTTTATATCTCATTGTAGATGCAACGGGCCGAGATGGAAGAACTGAGGCAAAGAGAAGCGAATCTAACGGCTTTGCAAGCGATCGGTCCACGCAAGAAGCAAAAATTGGACATCGGCAGTTCGCCGGGAGGGACGGGTGGTGGAAGCGGAGTGAACTCTTCGACGTCCGGTCTTAGTAGGCAAATGCCGATGAGACCGCGGCTAAAAAGGGTCAACTACAGAGACCTTTTGTTCCTGTTGGAACAGGAGAAGGAGACGTGTAGGAGTACGACGCTTTATAAGTCATACTTGAAGTGATGTTGTGCGAGGGGCAGGAACGAGAGTGACCCGCCCTATCCCTGGCGCCCAAATTGCATGGTCTTGCGTGAGCTGGCCTCATTGGACCCTGATCATCACCGCGGTGTTGTCGTTATTGCATATCTGCCGGTGTTTCGTCATACGTGTACAATGAAACTCACCATAGGTTGGCCTGGTATTTTCATATACATTCAAAAGTAAACGATTCGTTTCGTGTACCAACGTCGATTAAATATTTATAAGCTATCCCCGGCCCTCCCTCTCTCCCCATCACCCCCGAGACTCCGTCACTCCCCTTCTTATATTGTAAATGACTGAATTTTTTTTTTTTTTTTTAAGTGTATAATAAAAATAGATCGTTCTTTATTTTTCAAACACGAGTGAAGAGAAGAAAAATGAAAACAAATGAAAAAAAAAAACGTAAAAAAAAAAAAATGAAAGCAAATGTAATAATTGAATCAATGATTATAATAATCGAGCAAAGTGTATGAGCACATCGATCCTCCTCTCCTTGTCGTCGTCTCCGTCGCCGTCGTCGTCGTCAAGGATATATAGTCTTTGATATCGAGTAGCATAATAATACATATGGCGAGAGTAGTGTGCGTATTAGGTCATATAGAACTGTGTGTATATATGGCGTGCAAATGAAATGATTGATCAAGCGAATGACTAAATGATTGAACGGGTGAACGTGACGGATGACGTCAGCGTATTATATATATATATATGTATATATATATACATATGTACGTATATATATATACGTATACACACATGTACTTATGTATATGTGTACATATCTACGTATACATATGTATGTATATGAGATATATATGTGCGCGTGTGTGTATAATGCCTACTGCATTGTAATTCTTGACCTATACTTTTGGACAGTGTTGCGCTAGTGTGTAAAATAAGAGAAATAAAAAAAATTAAAAAATAAAATTAAAAAAAAAAAAAAAAAAAACTACGGAGAAAAGAAAATTGAAGTAAAAATGGAAAAAATTAAAAAAAAAAAAAAAATGAGCGTACAGGTTTTGTTAAAATAGTAAATCATATTTTTGCAAATAATAATGATAATAATAATAAATAATTAATTAATAATGAATAATATTAAAGACGTACAGACAAGAAGAAGGAGAAAATTAAATAAAACGGGAATAAAAGAAAAGCACGTTGTCCAAATAGTATGGAATAAAATAATTTGTACAATATATCTAATATACATTACACACATAAAATACTAAATAGTGATAATTTCAATGTTGGTACAACAGAATATAGCCACAACTCGACTATTCTCCACCATGTGATGGAATTGTTATAACAGTATATTATGTTGTAATCTACATTTTCAGTGTTTATAAATTTAGCTGTTACGTTTTTTATTAAAGAAATATTTACAAAAAGTAAGAATTATGAATATTTTTTCGAACGATATTTATAATTTATTATTTATATATAATACACAACGTTATAAATACGATTCTATTCCTCTCATCATCAGGATTATTTAATTACCTTGATAAATAATCTACCGGGAGGTATACGAGTATATACGTATAATATTATATGCTTATTATCTAACTAAAAATTTCGGATTGAACGAAAAGAATGGAATTTGATTATTTTGATTTTTTTTTTTTCCATTTTCGAAAGCGTGTACCTGATTTCTGTACAATAGAAAGATATACGCGTATCGCCATATGGGTATTCCTATAAATCATGCGGATTGCAATGCAGATTATCACATTCGTACCTAATATTCTCTTCGGTCGCAAAAACCTGGCAGATTCATTTCTCATATCACAACACGAAGAAGGCTCGTAATGGTTTGTTGGCGGTTGCAAATACATCAGTTTTATTTTTCACCCCTTAACATTAAACGGATATTTCGCCATTGCATATTTATTTATTTATTCAACGACTCGAACGTCGCCAAAGCTAAACGCGCGAATATTATTTAAGTATATCTCTCCTATTATGTTAATTAAGCAACACCATTAAATTATCATTTTCACAAGGTGTATTTTCAAAAGTAACCGTATGAGCCGCTCTTCGAAGGACCGCAACTTCTCATATGTTTATATAAAATTCAGTACATAAAGTCGCATTCTCCGCACACGATTTATTAATCTACACACTTACGCGTTTCTTCTCTTTTGTTATCTTTTGAATATATTTTTTTATGCAGGTATAAAAAAAAAAAAAAAATTCGTCTGATTGTACAACTAGTATTATACGTTTGAAGATATGATATATACATGTGTACATAAATCTATTCTCAAAGAGTGAGTCAGCGAGAGAGAGAGAGAGAGAGAGAGAATTGGCGTGAATTTTATATAAATTTGTACGATCTTTTTTTTTCAATCTATATAATCGTTTACGTAATAATACAAACTTCTGCTAAAATTAAAGAATTATCTGTCGACTCTGTATACGAAAGATTATAATCTTTGTTTATTTTTTTTTTACCCGAAACCTATGAGCAGCAAAGAATTTTCCGCTAAATCGGTAACGCAAACTTTGTATCTGCCGGTACTTGTTTATAATTTTATTTATTTTTTATTTTTACTTCAAATAGGCCCGTAAATATTAATCATATCTGTAAGAGAAAAGAGAAAAAGGTCGTGTATTATTTACATTCACGCTCATAAATGCTTTTCATGAATGCCGTTTCGTTAATGAAATAGTTTTATTTGCATGCGTTTGCAAAAGCAAAGGAATAAAAGCTTACACTATTGTATCTAGATTCGTTATATTATCATCATGGCAATATTCTTCAGAAACTATAGACAACATGCAATAAATTTCAATAATATGCAATGAAATATGAACTCAGGATCGTATTTATTACTTCAAAACACTGTTGAAAATCTGAGTCGGTTATTTATACAGAAAATTAAATATTGCACTAGGTTAGACAGAGCCCTGTATGGAAATAGACACAAGCACATAGTTGGTAAAATTTGTAATTATGATATGTATATAACAGGTATCGTCATATAGATTCACGAAATACGCATGAAACGCATCGCTAGCACTGCCAATTAAAATGATTCCTGTATAACAAATATATACATAATCACTACTTGTCAGAAAACATAGTTATTATTTTATTCGTTATTTCGTTACACGTACAAAACGCGAGACAAGAAAGCAGATTCGCTTTTCTGGTTTTTTTTTTTTTTTTTTTTTTATAACAACAAGATCATCGTTCATGCATATTTAGTATACATCGTAATCCGGTATGCAGATTGATCTATTCAAAAGTGAATCGATGAAAACAAAAAAAAAAGTACGGTGTCAAATTGACGGAGAACACTGCCAATTTAATTAAATCTTGGAGCGTTCAAGTATGAAAAAAGAGATAATTCGTAACGCGTATAAAATGTTTTTATTTTTCTATTTATTTATTTTTTTTTCTTTTCCGCGCGATTAGTATGAATAATTACCAATAGCCAATTATACCGAATACACGAAACGTTTGTATAAAATTTTAGCGAAAAAAGAAAAGTAAAAAAAAAAAAAACAATGTTCGATACGTGTAACAGTTTTATTCTGTTCTAATCAGTTTAGTTTCGCTTTATGGTCACTTTATGCACTGAATATACCCATGTAGTAATATAATTGCCGTGTCCAAAGACGGGTAAAATTATTTCCGTGTTACGTAAACGAAATTATTCTATTTTCATTTTCAGATTAATTTCACGATCTCTGCGATATTTACTTCAAATTTTCATGTTTTCTATCACATATGCCAATTTTTGTGTTTAAAAAAAAAAAAAAAAAAAAAATACATTCGAGCGTTTTCTCTGTTGTACTACAATGTATAGATAAAAGCGAAAGAAAAGCAAAGAAGAAGAAAAAGGAATAGAGAAAAAACAAATCTATATGTACAGTAAGGGTCTATTGGGTTTCTACACATGATTAGATGTATGTATAAAATACTGCTGGTGGTCAGTCAAATATTGTTTTCTAGGTAACATATGGTGAATTTTTTTTTTTTTTTTTTTTTTTTTTATACGCATACATACATATATATGCCACTATTCATTGTTAATATGTAAATAATGAGTGAATATAATGATAAGTTTAGCTATTATGTATAGCGTAAGTAATTCGTTGGTGAAACAAAATACAAGGAAGAAGAGGAAAAAGAAAATCTCAAGAAAATAATAATAATAACAATAATAATAATAATAATACAATAACAGACTAGAGCGAAAATGATATGTAAATGATTTGATCGAGGTCATCTACTATAACTGCTGCGACCTTACCGATATATAATAGAGTTTTTGTAAAAATGATACAGAAAAAAAACAGAGAGAACGAAGAAATATGGGAGAAAAACAATGTGAAATTTACTATAAAAAAATTTTAAAAAAATACACATTATTCACTATATCCTGTCTATGAATTACGTACATATATATGTACACACATTATGTACGGCTTGTTAAAAGATAAGTCATAGATTTTTCATAATTATTTCAAACGAAAGATAGTTTTTTACTTATAGGCTTAGGTCACACTTTCATCAAGCTGTTATCAATAAAAATAACACTTTTTAACGCTGTTTTAGGTGACATTTTACTTACGTATCACATTAACCAGTATAACTGCTTTTTGCTTATATGCAATTCAAACTACTCCCCGATACCACTTATAATATAACAAGTCTATCCAATTTATATGCATTCATCGTAAAATTCTCTTTATTAAACAGTCAAATTTTCTTTCTGCATTATAGACGTGACGGAAAGAAAAAAAAAAAAAAAAATTGAGGCATCGGTGGCTGATGACAAACGTTCCACGTAACAACGAAGTGACAAGACGTTTACTCTCACGATTGTCTCGGCAGCTGGCATGTCAGTATTCTTGATTTCCGTGTTTGCTTTCACTATTCTCGTTTAGAAGATCTGAACTTTAGGATAGAAATAAAAAAAATTTATCTGTAAAATCGTTTGTCAATGAAATTATTTGAACAATTAGAATAATTATAGCGAATCAAGTTCAATGATGTGAGGTTCCATTATCGGCGGTCAGTCGCGATAGAAAGGAGGATCGTGATTCCAGGGAACGTCGCTGATCCTTATCGCGAGATCCAATTTGATCTTATCACTCCGGTATGCTAAATGCTGGTTTGGTCGTTGTACCGTAACGGACAAAGTTAGACCCGTTTCACATCAGTCGGGTTTCTCAGACGGTATCGCGATACTAGTTATATTAGTATCATTATAAGCAAAGTAGGCTGATGCAGCGGGGCTTATATTGCTACCAGCCTTGACTTCCACCTTATCTTGATATTTGACAAGTACGTGTAACGTATAAACGTCTGTCCGTTTATATAAGTGTAACGTGCAATTTTCATACTTACTGTATAACTGTGAAATCCTGCCAGGACACTATGCGTATAATAACCGATACCCAAATTCTTGGAGAGAAAACTAAGACGTCATGCGAATTACGCCGTACAGTCCGCAGGCTTAATACTTTCGATAACCCATTTATTAAATAGACGTACTTCGTTTATTATACGTGTTCAGGCAGAATATCTTTTCGATATTTTTTCGTTTTTCTTTTTCTTCTTGTTGATCGAATTGGCTGGGCGATAATGAAAAGAAATTTTAAAAAAACTCATTACTTTAGGGGAAATTAAATACCGTGGTAATAATTTCGTTCGCGTTAATATTTCTACATAAAATAGTAAAGTACATAATGAAACGCCGAAGCATTTAGATAGCTTCGAACAAACTTTAGCCTGCAGTCAACTCTTTGAGTCACAGATTATTGTGCTGAGTCAAGTTTTACAACAAGATAGTATTCTGTGATCTTTGGGATCGCAGATTACGAATCTGAAATCCGGTTTCAAGAATTCGAATGACGGATGAAAATTTCAAATTTGATCGAAACCGGTGAAAAAATTCTACGCAGGTATTATCGGGGTCGCTGACCGGATTCGCCATAGTGAATTTTCGAAATCTGCTTCCAGATTCGTAATCAGCGACCCCAAAAACCCCTCGACCAATCAAGCCTTTTCCCCGGATTCGATCGAATTTCAAATTTTCGTCCGCCATATTGTATCCGCCATTTTGATTTTTTGAAAACCGATTTCGGATCGTAATCGGCGCTCGAAAAACTTTTAATTTATGTAAAACATGCGAAAATTGGACAGCAAAGTAAGCGGGTATGGTAATATTTCAAAATGCAGTTCTCCTCCAGGACGGATACGTATGCGTTACAAGGATGACGATATAAAGAGGCCATCGGAGGCACGGAGAAAGATCAGGAGAGGTCGCACGGATGTCTTTGCACCGTTGATCAATATTTGCTCTGCTTCGTCGGTTGTTGACCGGAGAAAGCTGTTCCCTCGCGGCTGTTTGAAGCCTCGCCGAGATAGGAGCCGGGCGCAAATTTCAAGATTTATCGTGACTCAAGACGACTCGCGGGCCCGTTCAGCCGGTCGTATAGTCAGTCGCCTATTTCACCGTCTACGCAGAACTGTTACGGGTAAATCGACTCATGCTCGTTTCGGCAACTTCCGGTTCCGGTATATCGCCTGCGTCCGGCTGCAGATCTCGAATGATCTCATCCGAGTCAGACCGACGATCCTTATACGCTCTTATCTGGACTTTTACCTCAGACTGTAATGAATATTGTCAGAGGAATAAAAGTTGTTGCTGTCCATCGTTGTCTTTGATTTGGTGGGTGTGCTGCTTGGACGGTCTTAAATCGTACTTATTTTTAGTTTTTTTTTTTAAAGAAAATGAAAACACTTTGAGCAAGTTGAGTTTCAATGCTTTACTGTTTATAGTTTCGGGAAAATTTTACAATTTTTTCATTGAAATTGATACCAAAATGGCGGCATAGCGCGCATAAATAGCGAGCGACCACGTTTTCAATCCGGTGACAGAATCTTTCAAACTTATTTATTTACGATTCGAGCTTGTGGCTAGATTTTTGAATTTCAATACCTACATTTTTTTAAACAATTTTTTTTCATAATCGTATATATTTGAAGCAAAATTTTATTTTAACATTTGGGCCACCAGCTCGAACGCAAAAAGGTGTTTTTAACTCAAACATTTTTGTCCATTTGTTACAAGTTGGACAGTGATGTCACGAGTTGTTCGCTACTTACATGCGGCATGCCGCCATTTTGTTATTAATTTCAATGAGAAAATTCTAAAACGTTCTTGAAACTATAAGTAATAAAGCTCTCAAACTCAAATTGTTGCAAGTGTCTTCGTAAACAAAAAAAAAATACTCCCAAAAACAAGTATGATTTTAGACCGTCCCCAAGTGAATTTGACACCTTAAGCCCAACGAATTCCATGCATCATCTTCATGTTAATGCGTTTCGTGTCTTATTATACACATAATGTTCCATCTTTTTTCGATTTCACAGTCGTTTAACTTTGATTGCGGAATCGACTATAAGTATAATCAAGTGAGTTCGTGTTGAGAAAAATATAGGAGTAATACCAGTATTATATTGAAGTTATTCTTCTCTTTTCCGCAATTCTGTCGTGCGACTATTATCCTGCTTTTTTAAACACCTTATATTTGACTTTCCAAAATCGTTATAACAGTGACGCAAAGGCTTTATACGTATACTGTACGATTCGGAGTATCAACTTTCTCGTTTTCTGTACTACCTGATGCAGTCTTTAACATAGAATTCTCTTTCTGTCACAGTTCAAGAAAATTGGAAACCCTTCAGGCAGTGAATCTGAATCCGAAACTAATCGCAGTGGGTCAGAATCGAAAGGACGAATGTACGATCATGTGAAAATTATCAACTGGCCAGAGTCGGTAAGTTGGTGAAAAGTCAACAATCTGCATCCGCAATGTTTAACATAATTCGGTACTTACAATTTCTGCATTTTTCATCATTTTAATACTCCGGCGATATTCGCAAACAGCACGTTCTTATAAAATTCTACTAAAAATCTCCTACCGAAGAGGCGATTAATTTGAAGAAAAGGCTTCACCGCGGTCCTGTAATAAAGTTTTTTTTTTTTTTTTCCTATTTCTATTGTAAACTACATTTTATACATAAACCGTTAAACGCCCACGCGACGAATAAATTTCCGACCGTACTATAAATTTGTCAAATATAATTCGATGACGATATTGAAATTCGTTATGTGTAGCAACTAATCGCCGGGACTCGTTAAATTCATACGTTTTATCGCATAGACTTTCTTATTACTCAGGCTAATACTTATAACACGTGACAGATACATCAGTAAAAATTACCAAGAAACGAAAATTCTTTAAAAACTATTCATCACACTTTATAATAAATTATATATAAATTTTTTTAAACCTCGTGAATGGTACGAAAGAATTGAAATGTTTCGTCAGTATCGGATGTTGATCCCAGTTATAAATATAAAATTATGCATCAACCGAGGAAGCGACGGATCATCTAATTAATTCGCAGACAATTATAATTACCGGTCTGTTGCACAATCGTACGGTTATATCGTGTTTCACCTATCCTTTCATGCTGCGATCTACAACCAGCTAAGCTTCTCCGAAGAATATAGCCTCCGTATTATTTAATCACAGGTATAATACAACTGTACATCATCGCTCATCATTCATCGAATGAAACGATTTCAAGAGCCCGATGTTGTTATACCTGTATAGAAAACTTAATATATATTGTATATAACGCGTTACATGCTATTGTAATTTTCTCCTATCCTTTACTATTTTCACATCCATTTTCATTACGCGGCGACATGTGACGTCAAGAAAAAAATTTACCGTTGAGTAGAAGCGAGTGAAAGAAGGAAAAAAAAAAAAAAGGAAAAAGATAGAAAAATTAATTCACTGTCGAACGAATATAATTAGAAGCCAGCGCAGTGTGCTTTCTGAGAACTGTGCCAACGTCTATCTTGTTATGGGAGATACTGATAAACTAAAAGCTGCTACTGCATAAAATATACATGAAAATATATCTTTCGCTGTAGGTACATATATACCTACAGGAGTATTTTAAACGTACAGCTGTATTCGTATATTATCATAATGATAATCTGTTTGAATGTAATCATTTTTGAGATTATATCGAACGTCAAATGTGACCAATCGAATAATAAAAATCAACACCGATATTCGGAGCTTGACGACGCGCGAGGGGGAATCCCGTTAGCTCACACGTAAGCGGTGTGTATACGAGCTGTGGGTATGGATGGTATGAATATATGGGACTAACTCACGGCGAAGAAATCGGCTACTGCAACTTATAAGGAAATGCGTGGTAGGTATAAGGTGGATTAAAATTTGGCGCGTTACCGTTAGAAATTTTCAAGCCATGACCAATGAATTTTTGCACATCCCACAGGTGACCTCGATTGTCTTCTCTATGGTAAAATCGTGACGCGGAATTTTAGTTACACGATGACGAGAAATGCACGATCTACGTACGCAATTCATATTAATTATGATATCATTTCGGGAACAGAACTTCCGCAATTGCAAATTGAATAATTGATTGGAAAAAACTGTGCAGGCGGTGAAACAACTAGATATCGGTGCCATATGTACAACACCGCAGGTCGTTAAACTGGGAATAAATTATGCGAGAAAATTATTATGGGTGTCCTGTAACTCGCTTCGTGTGTTCATTCCATCGCAAATTAATCCGCGCGCGTATAACCGACCTGCAATGCGACAACACCGGCTGTTAAACTGCGTATTAAAGGCGATCGAGTGAATTTTGCAAGTTGTTATATCAGGCTTAGCTTTTATTCGTCGGTAATGAAACGAGGACCAAACGATTCTTGCCACGTTTCCGTGCGGCCTGGATTAGCATTGGCGAATTTTCAAGCCACGGGAAAGATTCTGTGACTGAAATAGAATCGCAAGCGTGTCAATGGCGGCCATATTGATTCTGACCGTTCGCAGCAGTCCAACCGTCCCAAACTTAATTGTTCTTGTACACGCATGCGTACGGCTATTTTCAGTTTGAAAATTTCAAGTTTTACTAGATATTGAAGGCGAACTAACTAAACGAACGGAGAAATAAACAAGAGAATAAGATCGAGGTGTGCCTCCCCCCAACCGGCTGGAAGAATTTAAAACACTAAGCAGGCTGCTTCCGTGACCGGGAATTCCACGATTGACACTTTGTCGAGTAGGTACATACCTAACGTAAGAGAAAGCTGCCCCGATAGTAGTCTCCACCTATGTCGTATTCTCATGCAGTAGCCTTCTCGCGTGTGGGTATCTTACATGAGCATATACACATGTATACAAGCCTGTGGAAAACCCGGAAACGAACAGAATTAAGGAGTGCAATTATCGAGAGGCCGGCTTGGGACTGAATCAAAGACGAAGCCTAGGAACCGGGAGATTTTTTTCATGTATTTTATTTTCCTCCGTTCACCGTACGGATCAAATCTAAATTATATGCAAGTTTCAATTCCAACACATGCATTTTACTGTGTGACTTGTTTTCCCTTTTGACTGAGATTTCTTTTCTCAAATTTTCATATTCAGCATGCAGGTGGGCCTTGAATGAACTTGAATCTCGTCCGCTAAATTAGGAATATAAAAAGAGAAATTTCACGCGCATTTCTCCGTGTCTCTTTTAATAGCGTGGCCTGCATGGCACGGCGACTGTTTGGAGGACGTGACCTACGACCCGAGCACGAGGTAAAATAATTACAAGATACAGGTCTGACCTATGAGTTAAGCTGTTGGATTTTTATTTTCTTTTCCTTCTTTCTCTCTTTTTTCTTTTTTTTGCTCGCTGGTAAAAACTAGCTGTGCGGTATAATATACGTATACATACATTACTGCAATCTCTTGTGCCGCGAATTAGGAAAAAGAAAACTAACGAATTTACGTTGTCGTTATTATACGACTATCACCGTATACGCGAGCTCTGTATCTAGGCATGTGTGACGGTATAATAGTGAAAGGTGAAAGAATCGATACCTCGGTTGAAATGCGGCAGCGTGGAATACGATCTGCGTGTAATTACATTACATCGAACAATCCCGCAAATCGACATAAAAGTTGATAGGTTAAACCGAATTAAAATTGTCGATTACCAATTTGCTACGAAAATTATCATAGTCGAGTCGTAAAGCCTCGGTACTGCAAGTGGAAAAAAAAAATCGGAAGTAGTACCTGAATGATCGTCCAGAGTCACGTGATCGAGGCCCCCGGGGCCACAGATGGCTATTAAATTTTCATTATAAAAATGCATCATATCGATCTCTAACTCTCACCGATGATTTATAAAGGATATTTAATATAATCGTACACCAGAATCTGAACCGCAATTCGTTGCTGATTATATGAAAAACACCGTAGCTTTAACAACACTTCCGCAATAATGCTGTTATATGGGTAAATTTTTATCGCCTTAATAATAATCGCTCCCTCGTTTATACACCAACCACTTAATTAGTCGATTGTATGCTATTTAACACCCATTTTCCTAAGTAATTTTCAGTAAATTATCAGAAACGGAGAAGTTTTTTTTTTTTTTTATCTCCTGAATTACTCGTACAATTGATTCTCGGTTTCGTCCAAGAGCATTGCTCTCAAATACTTACTTCGGATACGGTCCCATTCGATGATTTATAGGGTATTGGAACTATTTTGCTAATCAACCTTCACAGTCACGTTATCTTATACCCGTTACTTCCGGCGGAATCTAGAACTTCCGCTATCGTTACATTGTGCATAGACAGGTACAAAGCGTCGATTAATCGGTCGTCTAAGTCAAACGCCAGAACGATAATCGTATAAACGAAAGTAAATGCCAGGTAATAATAATAAAAATAATATAAGAAGTAATTGTTTTTTTTCTCTGCGGCAGTTTATTTACTTATCATACAGCGGGTTTCCCATATATTGCGTTAATAAAAATAATTTATAATTGCTGGGAGGCAGGGAATCCACCGTTTGTACAAGCTTCTGCAAAAAAAAAAAGAATTTTCGCTACAAGATATTATCTCGCATCTGCAGAGCGTTAGTTATACACAGTTGGCTAAATATGTAAGTAGGTACGTTAGTCAAGTGTCAGCGAAAGTTTAAATAGTTTTATACATGTATATATTATTGTGCATACATATTACATCCATATACCAACTCATGATGTGGCACGAGATGGTTGATTACAGCAAATTGTCTTTGGGTCACAGCTGATGGTGTATTATACGTTACAGTCATCCGGAAAGCTGGAGCGGATTTCTAACCGTGTGAAAGATGTGAAATAAAAAAAAAATAAAATAAAATAAAGTAAATAAGAAAAAATAGCTTGGGAAGAAATTCCAACGTGCTTGGACAGAATTTATAATATACATTCGTAATTAACAGCCGAAATTCAACGCGTAGCTGTTTAACCTGCGGTGACCTCACAATACTGGAGGAAAACTACGTCTGTACGAATTATATGTATATGTATACGCGGAGACACGAATGCTAGCATAGAAAGTGTCCAACACGATTAGATCGACGACACGAAACCACAATCAAGAGGCACCATTCTCATTACATTCTTCTCTCTTCCTCTTTTCCGCTTTTAGTTTTAATCGTTCCTCCTGTATTAGGAATTTTTGTAAGCCTATAAGAACTGCGTTGGAATTAACGAAGAATTTTATGCATTTAGATTTCAAGCGTGATTGATTCTAATTAATAATTTGCAAATCTTATTACAGTCATTATTTGTTTACACCTCTGTAAAGGTCCGCTCTTTTTATCTCATTTCGTTAATCGTCTACAGTTACGGGAATGTATAATTATTACACTGTTGTGATCATGTCCTAAACGCGCGGTAATATTTCTGCACCGGTAATAAACTCTTTTGATTCGCTACTTTGGCTTGCAGATTAATACACGTAAGCTATTCGGTTCTAAGTTATGCGCTGACCCCGCGAGTAAATTGAATTTATTAAAAAAAAAATAAAAAAAAAATCGAAGTAGGGAATAAAACCAGAAAGACAGTCCAGTTTGGTCATTTTTCTTAAAATTTCAGTTATAGCGTTGATGTATATTGTACAGCTATAATCACTCGAGCGAATTAATACTCACTTTAGATAACATTACTTATGTCGCACGTATTGCAGTGTACAGTTATATCATTTTATAGAAAGTAATTAACCCGAGCTGAATAAAGACGGTGAAAAAATGATACGACTATTTTATCCAAAAGTTTTCGCTGCCTTTAAATTTTGTCCGAAATAAATTTTTTGCAATCGAATCTTAGCCGTAATTTGCATGCGAATTGTTTCACCGGTTTGATTTTAATTCGCATACCGTTTCGTGAATTTTTTATCTTTCATATCAAACTGATCGATTATTTGTATACGATTTGTTTTCGAGTGTAATTGCAAGATAACGGAATATTTCCTTAAGCAACACCGGTTAATTAATCTATCACCCAGCTTTCTTGTGAAAATTTAAACTTGTCTAATTAACCGTTTCTGAGAAATAGTAATTCCTTGTCTACAGATTTCAGGAAATGTAATAATTAAACGATCCGTTCGCATTTCGTTTCACGACAAGAAAGTGATTTCTGTCATGAGAGATATAACAGAACAAATTTCTTTGAATACTGATAAACAAATAGTGTCGTTCTCAACTAGCGATGAGCAAATTTACCGATTATTAAATCGGTAAAAATGAATCGATTAATCGATTATTTCGTATTTTTTTGGAACCGTGCATCTGGAACCAAAACTTTGTAAATTTCAGTATGTAGTCTTAACGGTGTAAAAGTTGTTTGGTAAATTATAGTTTAATTAAAAATATTTTTCAATTTCAGGTAAAAACATTCATTTATCTTTGAATAATTGACACTTTAATAACATAAATTGATATTTATACAGCGTCGTTCGTGGGAGTGAAAAACAAAAACCGATCATAAGATTAAATAATCGATTATTTTTCATCATTCTTATTCTCAACGTTTTATCTCGCATAACTACTGTAGTTTTATATACAGTCAGTAGAGAAAAAAGTAAATTGAACACAATAAGCGTACATTCGCCTGTATGAGATAAGGCAATTGTTTGGGAGATGGACGGGTCGAGCAGCCAAGTAACCATGTCGCTTTTCGAGCACTGCCATGCAGTTGAATGGCAGCCGGCGTAAAAGGGTTACTTGCCCACACAATATATCGCTATCTGCGAAAGAGATCTGCGAGTGTGCGCACTCGTCCTCAACGAACCTGCACGAAGAGTACTTTATTATCGTATTCATATACTTCTAGTTAAATTCTGAGAAATGTTCATACACTCTGTAACGTATAACGTGATGTATTGTTTACTGTACTACCTATAGGCACAGATAATTACCTATAATGCCCAACTCGATTATTGGGTCAGTTGAAATCGTCGGTTCCATCGTGCAGTGGGCTACTTATTACATGCTTGTGTCGTTGTCCGGTTGACCCTTCCTGCGTTATCAGTAAACCCGTTTATGGGAATGCAGCGTGCATGCAAAGTAACGATACTTATTTAACCCTTTGAGCCATAGTGGTCATTATTCTTACCACCTATTTTATGTCAATTTTTTTTTTTTTACATTTAGAGAACTTTTCAACATGTTTTTTTGTCGTTTTTTGCTATTTCAGATAGTGTACTAATGGGTTTTCAATAACCGAGAGTACTCGTTACGATGTAACGTAAGTTATTATTGTTACAAACAAATTGATTGAAAAAAAATCGTGAAAATCGAAGGAACAATTCATTTCCGAGAATTTTACACCTCTACACGTATCTATACATGTTTTGCATAAATTAGAAGTTTTTGGGGTCGCTGATTACGAATCTGAAATCGAGTTTTAAAAATTCAAGATGGTGGATACAATATGGCGGACGAAAATTTCAAACTCGATCAACTCCGGAAAAAAAAACTCTCTCCACGGGTTTTAGGGATCGCCGATTACGAATCTGTGATCAGATTTTGAAAATGCAGTATGGCGAATCCAATCAACGACCCCAAAAATCACTGCATCGAATTTTTCGACCGGATTTGATTAAATTTGATATATCTGTCCGCCACATTGTATCCGCCACCTTGAATTTTTGATAGCTCGTTTCAGATTCGTAATCATCGACCCCAAAAAACCACGGAACACTATCTTGTTATAAAAGTTGACTCAGCACAACAATGTACGACTCAAAGGGTTAACGACTCTGCATTTGCAACATCAAAGCGAACGACGAGATCAATTTGATAAATTGAAAAAGGAGCAGCGTATCGAACCTGCTATCGAGAGAAGATTCAAAACCTTTCATACATACGTATGTACATACCACAATATAAATTCTCTACAAAAGTGTTATAGCATATGCGATAAGCAGCGGTTTCGAATCTCCGAATCATACCGACAAGCGTTGGCGATATTACTCATCGTGTACTCGAAGAGGAGCCGCGAGCCGCTTCGACTCAACTGGTTCGTTGGCTCGTTGATAATGCTGAAAGACTTGGGCTGGTTGGCTGGTGGCTTCCTGACCCACATACCTCGTCCACTACAAGTGTACACGAGTATGTAGGCAGGCATCCGAATGCCCGTCGCCTCGCTCGTACAAACCTCAAGAAATCCTCGTGCGCGTAAATGTAGGTATAACTCGCGATGCATGCATGCATATATGTATGTACAGTGTCCGTGCACATATGGACAGTTAAACTGTAGTTCGGGAACCTCATTCACGTTCGAGTCAATTCTCTCACAAGTTTTCCCTGCACCTTGACTTCGGCTTATATATATGCCGTTTACATCCCCTCTATAGCAGGTAGGTCATAGGTGATACTTAGACCGCGGAATAGGCACCTAACCTATTGATCGGTGTACCTACTGCAAGTTTACGTACCGCGATTACGTCGGTTATTTTTGTGCTTCATTCATATTCCGGTTGAAGCGCAAGTCATCGTGTCAGACGAGATAGGAAGACTGGAAAACATATTTTTATCCCTTTTTTCATTTTACAACAAATATACTAGCCTGCTTTTTATATTCTACATTAAGAACCGAACTCCGTCACGTTCGCTTTCTTAAAACCGTCAAGTCTAGGCTCGCTGAAGTCACCAGATGATACCGTGACAGGTTACTTTAAGGAGGGTAGCACGGTCGAATGCCTTTTGTATCCTGTCTGTTCTCTGGGCTCTTTCCCGAATTAGTCAAGCCCAAGTTCGTGGTGTTGGAGATAGAAGTAACCGAACTATTTTCCCCTTATCGCGATATATTTCCCGGAATTTCTTCGTCATCGTTAAAAAATTTTGGTCCCAACTCTGCAGTCTCCTTCCGCCTATCGTAGGATGCGTTCACTCGTAATTTTACTTTCCCATGATTCGCAACGCTGTATACTTCCTGGTATTGAAACCGACGATCAAGAGAAGTAGAGGGGTGGGTGGTAGAAGAGAAGAAAAAGAAACGAAAAAAAGAAAGAAAGAAAGAATGAGGCACGGAAGAAGCTCGCAATGCGCGTAGGCAACAGGTCTTCGTGGCCTGAATACCACGCCGCAGGAGTTGTTAGTGCCTGTGCACAGTGTAAGAATATCGCTGCGGTGTGATACAAATACACTTATATACTCATCTACACGACGCTTCGTAAACACACATGCACAGGGAGAGAGAGAGAGAGAGAGAGAAAGAGAGTGAGAGACATTCAGTAAACAGGTACACGTATACAGTACGCACAACTAACGTAGTAATAGTACCTTAGACACTCGTCTAAAATTGCCTTATTTATTTCATCTTGTGATCAAAATTTCTTATGGAAATAACATGGAAGAAACTTTGTTTTTTTTTGTAAAAGTAATAATGTTTAAAAAAATTTGTAACTGCGAGGCTTTAGTGCTACTAACTTAAAAAAAAAAAAAGTCACATCGTTATACCAGGCAATCGAGACGAATTGCACTTACTCTGAGTAAAAAAAAAAGTCAGTTTTTAAGGGTGTACAGTCCGTTTAAATCGGCAATTATTTGAAGTTGATTTGGAGGGTGGGACGGGAAAAAATCGTCATCACCCTAAATAAAGACCAACCTACCTGGTATCTACGTAAAAAACAGTTCTTTCTAAGTGCTTTCCTATATATGTAGATGGAATTCCACGTGAAATGCACACACACACCTAAGATAATGATAACGCAGTGTGGTCTTCGAGTCTTGCAATCGGGAGTAAATGGACTTATACTACTAGGTGTACTCTGTACAGGGTAAATTGTATGGGGCAGATATGAGCTACACTGTAACAGTGCGGCCGTGCAAGTGTGAGGGTTACATTACATTGCTGCAGGAGTGCTACATGCCAGGCGGTAAGTATAATCGGGGAAGAAGCGTTCGTTCGTTGGTTCGTTTCGTGGTGGGGAAAGGAGTGAGTTATACCTGCCCGCCTCTCTCGGGGGCCTCACCGCAACACCTGGATGACTTCCTGCCCCGTACGGATAGTTCAGTCTTCAAGAAGTCGGATTCTCGATCGGTCGAACTTAGGAAACGCGCTCCTGACATACGTGTATTATAATTCACCCTTACGACAGGCTCGTTTTACTTACCACCATATGCACTTCACTGCTACGGACAAAATGAAGATCCGACCTGTATAGGCAGAGTGCAGGTGACGATAATTCGCGCCCCCTTATCGAGTGTGTTGCTACTTAATTCGAGTTTCGGTTCATCGCTTGTATAGTTGATTGTAATTAAAAAAAAAAACGCTTAAACCTCTGTGCTGTAATAATTAAACGCGATTTATTATAAGGAGAAGAAGTTAAAACTTATTTGAAAGTGAAGTACCGAGTTTTACCGATAAGGGTTGTTACTGTTGGTTTTGTTGCTGTTGTTGTTATTCATATACCAACATCCGCGAGCCAGTGCCCGTTGTCTATTTGTCGGAGGAGGTTTTGTCGAGTCACTTAAGAATTATAAAGATATTACTCGTCTTTCAACGTGGACGTAAACCAAAGCGAAAACTTTTTCAATATTAATATCACCGATGGAGTTCTCTTCGGCAGTGTTTCTATTTGGGTTACTTCTCAGCATAGCAAACTCCGTTCAAAGTAAGTATTACACTCCTCAAGCATCACTCTCATTATCGTTGTTTTTCGTCGTATGATGTTCACGATTCAAATTCATGTCACTCGGTCAAACGTCTTGATTATACCTATATCTATGTACAATAATATCATCTACACGTGTATCGGTCCGCATCTCTGTATATTCAAATCGTCCAAGTCGCAAAGTGGCATGACAAATATCGCATGTACGTACGTACATACATAAGGTGTATACGATGCTCATCCACTCGTCGCGGTTGACCCACTTCAATTTTTGACTCACTTCAGCACGCGTAGATATCGGTACAGACCAAACTCCGACGTCGTAAACGGTTCAATTCGTTGCTCAGTTGACCTTACGTTTGCCGGTTTTGACTGGTTTATTGAAAAAGTGGACCGGAGTCCGTGCTGTCCGATTTAATGCTTCACTGATGCTCGCAATACGAAAGCAACTACTGTTCAGAATTATACCTATATTATATATAACTATTCACAGCTGCGACAGAGAAGAGTTTTACTATATTCATCACCTTTACATCCATCAAATTGTAATCCTATATACCTAAGCTTCTTATATTTCTCATCCTGTACAACTGGTAAAAAAATAGTAATGATAACAAAATTTCATGTCGTTGACGCGAAAATTCTTCTACTTCTTTTTTGCATCATGGTCAGCGATTTTTGTCCTGAAGCATCATATATAACACTAAAATTTTACTCTGTTTCGGAGTGGTAAAGGTTCGCAGTTTATGTGTATCACAGCGTGATGTGCTAAACTTGTTATATGTACATACCTTTAACGTACACCTGCGCAATGCCGCTATGCTGGCACGTTTTATCTTACCCATCTACACGTGGTGTAACATGAACATGGAGTCGAAACATCATCAGATTTAAGTCCAGTCATTCTATCTCGAAAGTAGAGGTATAATAGTAGAAGAAAGGCTTGCACTATAATTGTTCTTGAAGACTTCAAAGAAGAGAATTGTTGCTATTCTTTAACTGAATAATTACAGTACGCAGAAACCGAGGAAAACAGAACCTTCTGTATTTTCGTGAAAACGATTTTAACGTTACGACGGAGTTACAGAGCGCAAATGAAATATGTAATAACTAGGCAGGAATTTATGTGTACCTACCATACATAGCATAGCTACTCGTACAAATTAGAAACTAAACGTTGAACCCTTGTGAATGACTGTAAATACGCGTATCTATACATCACATGATACAAAGTAGTGGGTGCAAATTAAGCTGAGCTGTGGGAATGAGCAGATCGTAATTACGGTGATTGTATTGAGGTGGCGAGGTGTGTATTACATTCAATCCATGAACAAAGGATCCACAACCGTAGCGTTTAATTAGTCAGTTCGCGGTGTCGAATTTCCCACGATTGCTGTGGCACATCCAGACGTTAGACTCGTGCAACGCGTATACGGATAAACAAAGCCAAGGAACTATATCGCGAAATGCAAACTCTATAATGTATGCGCGGAAACCGTGGATATCCGCTTTCCCTCCGTTTTTTCTACTTACTATCTAGTTAGTTGAAATATATATAGTCTATAGCATACCTTGTTATTTTCGTTATGTGCCCCGTGTGCCCCCATAGAGACTCCTAATTATAGGCAAATCAGGGTACAAGTCGTCAATTCTGGGTGCATTCTGATATTAGCTTCCAGTGTTGTAAACAATCTTTTATATCGCGTGCTGCGGAGCTTGTGACTTGCTCTGTCTCTGTCCTAGGGAGTTTTTGGCGCTACCAGCTAATTTCAGAACGCACCCTCTGAGCAACTCCGAGTTCTTTACCGCATGCTAACAAAAGAGTATCGGAGCTACTCAGAGTGGACTTGCACCCGAATTTGCCTATAATTAGAAGTCTCCATGGAACGCATTACGGAAATAACCCGGTACAGAAAATTGAATGATGATTTAAATCTTCTTATGCCATATTGTTTTACTTGCGGAAGCTGGTTAATTTTCACTCTACTTACGATTAATCGTTTCAAACGGCATTGCATTCTATCTTTATTACGATTCAAATCGTGTCGCGACTGCAGCGCGATTCTCAGAAATTACAATCTTGGCCTGAATAATTCGTTGGGGCTCACTTCTCGTCGTCGATTGGCTAAGATTACCGTGATCACTATAACGGAAGATAATGTTCCAGATTAATCCACTTACGTTGCAATTATTTTTTTTTCCTTATTTTTCTTCTTTCAATACAATACGCATGCAATTGTCTCCAGGTTTTTTCTTCAAATTTCAATAAGCGATGCGAAAATTTTCTACCCATGCAATACTCGGGTAAATTGACTATGAAAAAAATCGTCGTGACGTCACATTCACAGATTATTCCGTGAAATATGCGGAAACTGCACGGAGCAGAGTGGAATCTGCATTACGTATAACACCTGCACCGATTACATGATATATGCGGACATGCAGGTGAGCTGCAGCCGCTTTTGCTGCAGATGTAAGAGTATAAGGCGCGTATAATAGAGCGGGACGAGGCGATAGATGCAGGCAGAATTGGTTAGCGGTAAAAGCAATTCCTCTTCTTACATGTATACGTAAAAGTCGAGTCGAGGAGAAGATATAGTTGATCTCTTTTAACATTATACAGAAAATTCTCATAATGGACGCTTTCGAATAGAGGCTTCGCTATCTAGCTCGGTTATTTTCCCAACTTCCTGGTGAGTTTCAGTAAAGTTTCAGGTTTAATGCACGCTTCTTAGTTTGTATTTCGAAACTCCCGATATTGATCGTACAGGAATGTTACACATTAATTCAAACGGCGATTTGTCGATGCTTCCAGTTTGCAACAATCGAAAGTCAACTTCAAAACCTTTCGATAATATTTATAGATCGCGATGAAAGCTGTTGGTATAACGCAGTCAACATTATAATTGCAAATTCTTAACTACATTTGCTGCATTGATTTCTTTCGCGAAATTGGCTCATTGTCAATATTATTATTTGAGGATTTACTGAAAGAGAAATTAGACTCTTACTTTTCCAGATTAATAAGTTTTATTCAAGTATCGGTGACCGCATTTATTTTATAGCGTGAGAATTTGCACTTCACTGCTTAATTTCGCAAATTTCGTTTATTGTCCTACTTGGAAAAAAATTTTTGAATTACGCACTTGTACAATAAATATATTTATTCGAGAAACCTTTCTCTTCTTCTTATAATTTTAGACGATATTGCACAGATATGATACGTGGATCGATGCCTTGAATTCAATCGTTGAGTTCACTCTTTCGTTCATACATATAATCTTGCAAGTTGTAATACACGCTGGTGCCAATGTGAAAGAAATATATGTTTTTAATAAGACGGACCGTTACGTACCTGCTACCTCTAAGACTCCACGATACATGATGCGAGAAAAGGTGTATTATACCTATAAGCATTAGCTACGGTACTAAGATCTTTTTTTCTCGCTTCTTGTTCTTCTTCTTCCTCCTCTTCTTCGGCTAGGATAAAAAAACACCGTCTTTGCTATATATAACTCGTTAAAAAATTTACAGCTCTTTACGCTTGTGCATATATTTCAGGATTCAAAAGTATATCTACAAATTAGAGATCTTCTCGCACCTTCGCCCTGTGATAATCTTACATTATGCGGTAATGAAACTGCCATTTGCCTTTTAAAAAACCGCGACTTTATATTTTTTTCTCGTTTCATTTTATACCCCATTGTTAATTACTTCTATAATGAACCGCTGTTTTTTTACATCTGTTTATATTGGGCTTCGATGATTGAAATTACTTTTTTTCTTTCCTCTATTCTTTATTGGGTGATTGAATAAACGGTGCTTGGTTCGTTTTCGACGCACGTATAAATACGAGAAATAGGAAACAAAAATGAGAAGCAAAAAGAATCGCAGTTTATTTTTAATCATACGTTCAACGACTCGCATGTGCGCCGCAATTAAAATTGTAGCTTCAACGGGTATCCACACCGAAGTCGTCAGTTTCTTATACTTGTGGCTATTATGCGTGATAAACACTGCAGCAATACATACGCTACCGCACATGCATATGAATAGGATTATACGGATGTCAATGCACGTGTGAAACGATCAGGTGCGTCACGCGCGAGTAAATATACCTACCTAAATACATCGTAAGGAGTTTTTGTATCTGCAGAGTTGACGGTTGTTCAGGATATATATGTGAGAGGACTAGAGACTTTTATATAACCCCAGTTGGTAAGTCTTATCTCATTTGCGCTACCCAGTTCGCGAGTAGCTCTGTCTCTGTCATCTAGGGAGTTTTACCGCTACCTGCTAATTTCGGAACGCACCCTTAGTCAGTAGCAACGCACATAATTATTCTGCCATTTCCAAATGTAATCTACTTGGTAAATAATTCTTCTAAAAAACTAAATTATGTCTTATAATTAACACATACAACAATATAGGTATAAACTTGAGCTGTAATGCACGTAATCCGTGATACGAAAACCAAGGGTGAAAATTTGAATGAAATCATCATCGGTGCATTTAACTTCCGCGTCTTTTATTATACGTATATCTAGTCATGAATACATAAACCTATATATGTACAAAGCCGAAGAATTTTAACGAGTATGTATGTATGTTCAGAATTTCGTAAAAGTGTCACGAACTCACAGCGACGGATAAATATGTTGTGACTCATTCGATCGTTTCATTGCGCATGGCCGAGTCGAACAATGCCAGCAGCCATAAGAATTACAGGAACTGTGTGAATATTGTATTAAAGAAAGTTTCTATGCACGTATAATAAATAGTTATGCTTGTGGAAGTCTACAGATTAACGGAAAAATATTGGTCCGTTAATTAACTTCATTATTATGGTCGTCTAGTAAAAAATGTTGGTGGTTTTATTTTTTCTTCTAAGCTTGTACTTTCACCTCTTACATTATTTTTTTCTTCTGCTTCTTCTTTTTTTCACCATTTACCGATCGATTCTTTCGATCGTGCCGTACAATATAACATTGTATACTTGTTATAACTTATACTGTTGTACATAATAAATGTATGAGAGGAAGTTGGGGAAATATCATGATAATAATGATAATAAAATGGTTTATAACTGTAATTGGTACATCGTTACTGCGCAGCTTAAACCGCACCATGATGACGATGACGGCTAATCGGCTATTATAGAAACTTTCTCTTGCTGAAGATGAAATTTTACATTCTATCAGAAAATCGTATTGTTATTAATATAGTTTTGTCTGCTTTATAGTTGTAACGACGGAGTTAAACTTTCGTTCGCATGTAGTTTGTCAATATCGAAATCGTAAAATTCGGTTTCTATTACATTTATTATATTTCAGATACCATAAACGAAAACTTAGTATTCATTTGAATAAATTAATCGCATATAATAATTCAATGATATTAAAATGAATTATTCGAGGTGAGGGATTCATAGTGCAGACAAGCGAATTAGGCAAACAGCTAAGTATATACATATACGATTTCTTCTCGAACGCGTCTGTTACGAAGTTTTCGGCAGTCAGTCCGCAGTCGTTGTTTCGGATGCAAATGAAAACAGAAAGCGACTGCGAAGAAAATTTGTAGAAGGTGTAATGTACTATGTATATACATACAAGGCGTTGAGTAGAAATAAAGCGAAAATGTCGCGCACGATTCGCGGTGCAAGTTGCACAATTCTGAATAAGTGAAACAGTGCGAATAATAGCCGATTGTAATTCTCGGAGAGTACAAGTTTGACATTTTGACTGTTTCGTCGTGGGTGGAATTTACATATGTATATAAGGTGTATCCAGTGCGACACGTATGTTATATACTAGGTATACGTATAATACGCTTTTCGCATTACCGATTACTTCCTGCAGTCGAATTACACCACTGCAGTAAGCAAATCGCCTGTTTCGGAAGCGGGTTTGTAATCCGAAAACCTTCACGTGACGCAATTGTTTGTTACAACTTGTCGCATTTAAATCCGCGATCATTTCCGTCAATTTTTTTTTTTTTACTTCTTTTCCTTACAATCCTGTTTCTTCACCTCCGACGAATAATTGGCCAATTCTTACGACAAGGCGAATGGCTATGTAGATCACCGGTTGCGTTTCGACGATCCTTCCCTTGACGCGAGACTGTAATCGTTTTATCTTTACACTTCGGCATTCTAAATTACTATGTATATTATCTGTTACAACAGGCGTGTGTATGACTTGAATCATTATGCAATTTAAATTTCTATTTAATTGATACACGGTATAATTGTATGTGTGTGTAATATAGGAAACTTTGATAAAGTTTCGAATTCAAGAAAATGGCAACAGTAATAATAATAATCATCATAATAATCTAACAGTAATACATTTAGATGAAAAAACTGCAAGCAGTGAAAAATGTGCACACTTTCCTACACCTGTAATCATAGTACGCAGATCGCCTCGTCCACGCGTTGAAATCACTCGAGCAGCCGAGTCACCGCGCTTCAGTATTGCACTAAAACGCGGTGACATTAATGCTTGGATAAAATATCCACTACGCTGTAATACACTGTTAATAATTTCTGTATGGAACTTCCTATACTGTATTGAAAGTATTATTTGGATACGGAACATTTACTGCATATTCAATTTATAAGTACAATAAATTTACTGCACAATTTATTGAATTCAAATTACTTTTTGTGTTTTTCCTACAAATTTTAGTAAAATCATAGTACATAGTAATTTGCGCTGCTACATCGAATTTCTAAATTTGCAACCTGATTACGTAAATTGACAACTCTTGAAGATGCGTTTTTGCGTTGATTATAATTCATCAATATTATAAGATACATTAATAAGACTGAATGATAACAAGAATTTAACAATTATTTTAATAGGTTCATTCACAATTGTATAGAATTTTATTAACAGTTTTTATTACTTGATTTCAGGAAGTACAGCCGTACCAGAATGTGGATATCCCGGAGCGCCGGCCCACAGTTTCGTCCGATTTGGACTGCCGGGCGAAGAAGATGTTATCGATGAAGCCGAGGCGCCCCTAAATGTCGCTTCTCACTCCCCGGGAACCGTGGCGACGTACTCATGTGAACGGGGATTCGAACTTCTCGGTCCGGCGCGAAGACAGTGTCGAGAAAATGGAACATGGGTACCCGATGGCGTCCCGTTTTGCGGTGAGTTTTATCACAAAGAAAAATAAACTCCAATTTTCGTGGTCCGTATATAAAGAAGAGTTTCAGTTTTTGTAAACCAATTTATAATCATACAAAGAAAAATTGTAGTTAATTTGGGTGCATCGTTACAACAAAGTTTTATATGTTGTTGGAATTACAAAGAAAATGTGATATAAGTAGCGATTATATGTATACTTACTTCAACTATATGTGTATAGTTGTCGATCGTATATTTTCCGGTTATTGCTACCTTAAATCTCATCGTCTTGTTTATTATATGTTTTTTCTTTGAATTGAATAAAGATGTAGCATCAATTTATTGTTGCGCCAATATCACATTATCATAATTGTAGTTACAAGAAAATATTACAGTACGATCTATGAGTAACCACGATCGATATTTCATTACATCTAGCTATATGACAAGACTTATTATTTCGCATCGCGTAGATATCCAGAACTATTAAGCACAACTAGAAATTTGTTTCGGTGCAGGTTTTGTAGATCGAAAATTGTCAAAAGAGATGAATACGTCACGGATGATTCATGTTTAGAAAGTTGTAAATGTATATACTTATAATAATTGACAACATGTATATCATTTCAATGATTCGATTCGATTTCAATGATTCTATATTTCGATGCGTGAATTCTATAGATGTGTAGATCATATTATAGACATATGCAGCGAGCCAAAGAATGTTCGTTTGATAGGTATATTCTATAAACCCTCTGGGTCTTTGCTAATTTCTGTACAGTTTGCGTATACGTTGTGTACGTATCGATAATGCCACTTATTATATCGTTAGTCGAGTTGTGTATCTTGGTGGCTTGTGCCTGCACATCATGCTGCGAGGCCAGTAACAGGTTGGCATGTACTTCGGTTAACGGACGCGGCCTCTTCTCTTATAAGTATGCAGCTCGTATGTATACATCGTGCTACCATACATAAATAAATACACACATCCGTATTATACACCTACCGCCAGTGGTATAACGCCTCGTCTCAGCGGACCGGCATCTCTTAACAACCTACCCACGGCTTCGTCATCATCATCATCATCATCAGCATCCTCGGTCAAGGACACGGGGAAACCACAAAACTAGGTCAACGGGCTTCTCCCTAAATTCTTACGGCCGTGGCGCTGCCTTGTATCCGGGTTATAGGCAAATCAGCGTACAAGTCCGGGTGTCATCAGCCGCGTGCTAACAAAAGAGCATCGGAGATGCGTAGAGTGTACTTATACGTTGATTTGCCTATAATTAGGAGTCCGTCAGCTCATTTTATACTATACATAAATGCCTTGATCTTCCGGCTAACTTGTTTTCGGCCCGAAACAAAATGCGAGTTCAGTTCTATACGAGTTATGTTTCGGATCGAAAACAAGTTAGCCGAAAGATTAAGGCCTTTATGTATTTTACTGTACCTCGAATAGCATGCCATAATACACCGCGTATGAGTTGCACGGACATACCTATATCGTATAATCTATGGGACAGCAAGTTCGAATGCTATTCAAATAGCTGATCCACGTTCGAAAGGGCTCACGCGCTTAATAGGTTACATGTGGTATGTATGTATATCGCATGTACCTATATGTATAATAGTACATAATTGCGGTGAAACGGAATTCACACTTTCCCCAATAATTCTTAACGCACACTGCAGAGCACAGCTACATGTTATAATTGTACGAGATATCTACGATGTACGAATTAACGTTTTTGGGTCACCTCAGGGCTGCATTCTATATATGTCTGTACATTAAACATATATATATATATATATATATATATATATATATATATATATATATATATATATCTATGATAGATATCATCTGGGAAAATGTTAATCTATCTTGAAAATTGAGGTACATACATGCGTAGATTATCACCCATTATACCTTTGCATATGTATAAACTTATATGAACTATCGTGGTTTTTATAAACATTCACGCCTTATTTTCTAACCTTCGTTCTCATTCTTGAAATATTCATTTTTCCTCTTCTTATTCCTCGTATATAATTAACGAAAATAAAATATTTATATATAAATATACATATACGAAAATACAAGAAGCCAAACATTGTACTCGGTAACGATTTCTCCCGTAGGATTTTCACGTATCTCTAACATGCAGTGCATGTACCCATAGATATATGTACACTGTAACCATGTTACCGGTTCGATCGAACGTCGCGCTCTATTAATCGTTTGAATTACTTCAAACGCGCGTTAATTGCCGATAGGATATTAACGGTGTGAATGTATGATGCGTATAATAGCCTTATGCCAGCGGCGCGTTACAACACTTACAAAAAATTTATACCATACTATAATATCTAAATTCTCATAAATACATATGTGTGTTGCGTGTGGCTAAAATGTGTCTGTGTATTTATGTATATGTGTACGTTTACGCATGCCTGTTGTGCAGTGCAAGGGACATGAATGGGAGAACTCGAGCAGTAGTAGTACAACAATAAATATAACGTATTATAGTAGGCTACATGCCATGACGTTTTCTATACAGTCGTGTTCAGGAGGCTTTTGTAGGTAACGGTCTTGACCTGGTGACGTTTTTGCTCGCACAGCCATCAGGCTGCACGTCTAATCGCACACCGTGTCTAATCTCCATCCAACCCACTATCCATAAGCATTTCTGTATCGCCATTATACGCCATTGTAGGTGTATCTATGTGTATTATATATTCACAGTATACACACTATGGGTGCGTTCTGAAATTAATTAACTTCTAGTGCAGTAAACGATCTTTTATCTTTTTTGCTCAGTCGAGTTCAGGAGTAGCTCTGCCTCTATTATCTAGGGAGTTTTTAGCGCTGCCACCTAGTTTCGAAACGCACCTTCTATATTACATAAATTAGCTCCCAATACTGTCAACAATCTTTTATCTCTGCGCTGCCGACTTTGAAACTAGATCTGTCTCAGTCCTAGGGAGTTTTGGAACGCACCCTTAGAACCGAAGTTTTGTGCACCTGTTTTGAGGAGACTGAATCGCTCCATTAATCAAAAATGAAAGCAAAGAAACGATCAATAGAATTAAAGAAAATAATAGCTCGGCGATGTCTGACAATGAGGTGTAGTATATACTGAAATGGAAATACGAGACCTCAAATTCAATTATAAATTGTATCGTTTGCATCTGAAGAATAAGTGTCACGATTGTTTTGCATCATATCGCGGAATGACGCGGGAAGAAAACTGTTAGAAATCTTTGAAGCAGATGGTTGAAAGGCTGTTGTTGTCAGGCTTCGGCTACTCGCACAACACCTGCTTCACCATGTCTCTCGATGCCTTCCTGAGCCCGGAAAATTTCGTTGCCGTGTTGTTTTATCAAGCATTGAGAAAAGTGAAGAAGAGTTATACGTTGTGTGAATTTAATAATAAACAGTGCAAGCTGCACGTGTTCACAGCATGATAGTGCACAAAGTAAAAGATGGACAAAAAGCTAGACAATAAAACAAAAGTACCCAAAGCATGGATATAATGCACATAGTATACGTATACCTGTATATGAGAAACTTGTAAAAAGTGGATCATGGGGGCGCATTGTCCGGTGATTCCGGTCTTTGAATCTAGTCCAGCGACAACTGCTGACTGGCTTATACATTACACACGTTTATATCACGAAGCGACGTAAAGTAGGCATACAAGTAATAATATAAAATTGCCGGAATCGTTATTTCTATTCGGGTCGAAGACTACCTAAATCGCTAAAAATAAATAGAATTCGTATTACCCTACATAGTTTCACATCTCGTAATTTTTTTTTTCTCGTGACCCCGTCATTAAACCGTGCATATTTGCGCAACAGGCTGTCTGCCGATAAATTGTGAATTGATTGTTACAACATCCTTGATCGATGTTACAATTCTGATAAGCATTCCGGGGCGCTTGGGTATAAATTTTTAAATTTAAGAAATAATATATTAACACCATAGTATAGGCATCTATTAACGGTTGATCAACTGAGGCCAGTTCCGTTAATTAAAAACCATATCTTTACGCAACGATTCGAATACCTTTTTAAAAATAGATTGTATCAACCAAATCGAACGGTATAATATATCTACCTGTAGAATAGTAGAAAAAAAAGATTTTTTGTCTTGTTTTTGTTGATATTTCTATAACGTATTTTCACACGTGAATAGCTTCTATATTGAAATATTATACCTTCAAACAGAGTACTAATCTGAAAATCCATGTATGTGTGTGTGTAAAATTACAAGACCGCAAACGAATAATAACAACGATCCTATACCTACGGTATAAAAACGTTCAATTTTCGTAACCGAGAAGCCAATCCATCTTCATCAAATACATCTCTGATGAAATGTCATAACTATAATCGATACTACATCAACCTACCTCCTCTCATATCTATAACTATATAGTATAACACTATTATACATAGGTATATGTATAATTAAATATGCACATGTATGTTTAAATACATATCTAACGTCAATCCGGCTCCACTCGACGTGTATGAATTAATGTCTACACCATCCGCGTCTATCCTTATCATTGTTGATCGTTCGAACCAGCGGCTTAAGGCTTGACAAATGGAGAAGGATAAAATAAGTAGGAAATAACGAAAGGAAGAGAGATAGAATGATGCGAGATCGAGGAGAGAGGAGGAAGATACATGGAAATAGTGATCTCGGACTCCGCTACGCGTTATGGAGTAGAGAGCTGATCCTATCCTCAGGCTCTCTAGCCGACAACCTGTCGCAATTCTTTTTCAACCGCGAATGTCAGGGTCGTCAGGTGTCGTTGATCCTCCACCGACTATTAAAGTCATCGTATTATAACAGATCACAGCTGTAATACAGGTGCCACATATCATATGAATTTTTCTATGATATTATGTAGGTACGTCTATCTGTTATGCGATCTAATTACTTATCACGTTCAGGGTGGGGCTAAAAATGCGGAAAGATTAGAAAATACGATATCAATTCTTCAAAAACTCGGAAATCTCTTTTTGGAAACAATTCAAAATATAGAAAGTTCGAAGTGTAAAAACAACGACACATATATTTGTTTTCTCGCCCATACTATATTTTATTAAGGAATTGAGGATCATCGGTATTTATTTATACAGAAGTAGATATGTACAATACAAAATACAAACAACTTTGAAACCGGATGTAAAATGGTGATTAATCCGTGCCGATTGAGTTATTGTCATCATCGTCATTATTACCATTATTGTTATTATACAGGAATGCTATATATGCTTATAATTGTATATAAACTCGGCAAGCGACACTCTTTATATAGGTACCACTATTCGGTATGCAGGGCGCAATAAATGATCGAATCCATTACTTGAATCTTCTATGCATGCATTATTAATTTATTTATTTATTTATTTATGTACGTACGCACGTACAAAAGAGGTCGAGCATTGATGTCACCTACGACGCGCAAACATGGCGCCCACGCGGTTTAAGCATCCATTATGCGATTGCAACGATTTCCTCGTAACGTTTTTACGTGTGTAATGTTATACGCATACTGTATATTTGTTTATGCATGCATGTATGTAACGTATCTGTACCTGGATCCTTATATACTCGGATCGTTCCACAATTGAAGCGCGTGCTAGATTCTCGCCTGCATGACCGAATACTCATTATACATACATCATATGTATGTTAGTATGATATACCTAAATGTACATCTTCTTTCCCCATTATAAATTCTTCCGTCGCGTCGCCTCTTTTTAGCATAATGCGCGACATCGTTCGAATACAATTTTCTTCCATTACTGCACGTATGTGCATACACATCGTACATTCTGCGAACTTAAAATTATGTGCATTGGCCTGAATCAATTTTTTATCCATGACTCATGGGCCTACGACACGAGCTGTATACGTACAATTCCAAGTTTCAATAAAAACCGTTATGATGTGATAAGTATACCAATGAACTTTGAATTATCGACGGTAATATTTTTAAAAAGAGCATGAAAAATTTTTTTAATTATATTATATTCGTGTAACGTAAAATCGAGCATCAAAAGTAGAAAAAGAAAAAAAAAAAACTAACATTGATTAAAAATTAAAAGGAAAGGCGCGAATCTTGTGATAATATAACTCCATCCGGTTTCTTCAATTTTGTGTGAAACGATGAAGATTCTATTCCTTCTACGAGGATACAAAGTCATTACTTATAACGCAACTTATATTATTACATATCTATAGACCGTCTCTAATCGCATAAAAAATTACGGAGATATAATGTTTGTTCGAATTGAAAAAAAAAAATTGCTTTATCCGTGATTTAATATTATTATTATTATTATTATACATTTGGTTGATCCTTGCGAAAATATTATACTATGTTTATTACAAGACTCGCGTTTGGGTTATAATAATCCAATTAAATTCTTCCACTATCGTGTAATTGCGCAATCGTAACCTATGTATAACTCTACAATACCATACAACAGATAGATGATAAATTTATCCGTCGTATAAAAGACGGGTAAAAAAAAAAATTAAAAATAAAATAAAAATGATACTTAATTGACAAATAGAGTCACGGTGAGCTTATTGTTTAAATAAGAATGTAGGTTTGTGAGCGTGAATAATTCCGCAAGACTGTAGACATACACCTACATATATAGGTAGGTAGATACTTACCTATATTGCAATCGCGTTTGTAATGCTTATAGCTATTATTGCGCTGCAAAGATCCGCATCTATCTTTCGCTGATAGTATTTCATAGCTATGCCTAGAATTGCTGCACGCGCTTAGCGCATCACGATTGCAATTATTATTGTTTCCCTTGTCGATCGTGAGCCGAGATTAATAGCTGTAGGTATATAATCTTTCGCAAGCCTCTTGACGCTGACAAATGGAAAAAGTGGCCCACGCTGCAATCTCGTGAGGACGAGAAATTTCAATAATCGTCGTCCTCGATCGTGAGGTGTTGCAAAATTTTTAACCAATTAACAATCCGCGGACGCTATTCTTATTTCTTTATTATCATAAAAATTCTTTATTTTCTCACTGTCGCTCGTTTAATGATAATTCGTATAACGCATCCCGCAATCGACAAGTTCTTGTACACACAATTTATTTCAACACAGTGAAGAATATTCTCTGCGTCGTGGTTGTGATAATTATCAATAGTACGACAGAGCCGATCAATAACGCGGATCAATTTGAATTTTAATGTTATACATATTATACTAGCCAGGTATAATCATACTCTCAGTTTTCTCCTCTGTTTATACAGTAGAGAAAAGTTGCAGTCTCTAAAACAGTTAATAATTATGATAATAAGCGGTCACAATTACAGGAGGTTAATTAAGCGAGAAAAATTAAGAGCTAGATATAACTTGATATCGCAGAATTTACTGTTTATTCTAAATTAACGCGTCACGAGTTTTCACCACATTGCAGCGGAAGAAAAAAAAAACAAAAAGAAAAATCGAAAACTTGTGTATTATAATTAACATGTACAGCCGTACCGAACAATTGGTTGAGTAATAAAATTAACGAACAGAAACCGCGCTATTGGGCATAATTTAAATTTATAATTAAAAAATTGGTAACAGTTATTATACGTATTTAGCTGTACATAAATATAATTGTTTGCTAATAATGGATAATTCAAGGGAAGAGAGATCCAGAATGAATGACTCGATGTTATAACTATTTGAGTGATATTTCACGCGCGGGTTGCATTCACTCCGAGCTGGCAAATGCACGCACAGATACCCATGTATATTTAATTGTTACAAAAACATATACCGATTTGAATGAAAAAATTCCCACGTTACGGTATCGTCGAACTACCGCAAACCGAGCAACTTCTTTTTCGTTCCCTACTATACCCGCGGTTACTCGGACTTTATAACTTCACCTTTATAGTGCATATATACGTCCAGATTTACCTGTTCAAAGCGGCACCTAGCGCAAGCATTTCTGCAGTTCACCGATCTCTAGGATGGACTATCGTTACCCGACTTCTTTAGTTCAAGTTTCGCGCCCAAAAAATCAGAATTTGGCGCGTTCGAAACCATTCAAATTCGGAATTTCAACCCCGCCCCCTTCCCGAATTGTATCACCACCGTACAAGCATTGCGAAAGAATTAGTTGAGGATGAATACGCCGCATGGTTTGAATAAAAATTTAGGAAAAGAAAAGAAGACCGTTTCAATAACTCTCTAGGAATTTTATTCGCGCCAATTATATATACGAAACGTGAACTGACTCAAGAGAATCGTTGTACTTTGTGAAAACAAAACTAATCGAGTAAATTGGAATAACTGCAAAAACTGATCAATATCAACATCTTACAGTTTGACTTTTCATTCTTAGACAATGCGATCCGTTCATCCCTCATTTCTTCTCCTCTTCTCTCCAACGTCTGAAAATTGTCTGTTATTCTTTCGATATTTCTCAGACAAAAAAATCTTTAATACCGTTCGAGTGGTGAAAATGATTCCAATTTTTCGTTGCAGTGCTGAACGTGGCCGGAGGCAAAGCTCCGATGCAATCGAGCACTACGGATGGTGGAATACCTCAGCGAGCAGTCGACGGAAGTAGCGGCCAAGTCTACACTCCTCAGACCTGCACATTGACGAGACCCGAGTTGTCGCCATGGTGGTACGTGAACCTGTTGGAACCGTACATGGTTCAGCTGGTTCGTCTGGATTTCGGAAAACCATGCTGTGGTAATTGGATGACATGATTTAATTACATGTAACTTGTAGTGACTAAAGCGTGATTACTTCGAAAGTGAGTGAGAAACAGGAGAATGAAGACAAATATGGGAGAGCAAGATGAGAGTAGTAATACAAGGCCAGTTCTGGATACAGATTCCTGTACCGACATCTTACCGACACTCCAAATGTCGGTTCTGCATACAGATATTACAGATTCATCTACCTGCATTGGGAGTGTCGATAAAATGTCGGTACAGAAATCTGTATCCAAAACCGGCCGTGTATTGCTACTAATGAGGAAAAAAGAAAATAAAATGATACTCATGGAAAAAAATAATGGAAAACCATGAGGTAAACGATGTTCCATGGTATTAAGATGCTCCAGTAAGCATCGCCGCGGCTGCGAGTCTACCATGCGGTTGGCCTGAATACTCCATAAATCCTTATCAAATTATCCTGCGTCTGTGTAAAGAATTTCTTCTATAAGTGCAGCTTTCCATTGTTAAAGCAAAACCATAGTAATTCAATGACCAATAGGCTGTGACGACGAGATACATTGAATCGTAAAATTAAATCGCACGATTATTTTTGTGCTTCGATAGTTACGTCTGTAATAGGTGTAGATAATGTATATTGTACCCGTACCTTCTACCTTATTATATGTATACCTGTACCGTGTGCGGTACACGTACACGTGTAACCGTCAGGTGTACTAAGTGTAACGATTATGATGCAGGTTTATAATAGTCTGCATGCGAGATCTTTTAGAAACTCTTGCAGATGAAAGCGAAAGCATTTCAACTTTCGATTGTTGTTAGAAAATCATACTAATCTGATCATCGAATGTAGCTTTCTTGTATGAACCAGACGATGCGTAGATGCAATCTATCATTATCTTCTTAGATCCAATCAAAAAGCTTCACGGCGCTGCAAAGTGTTTTTCTCCGAGGATACCTTGAGAAGTTTGCATTAATGTTACACCTTAGTTGGGAATTTGTGACTCTATTTGATTATCGGAAAACTGATTGGTTCTCTTTTAATTTCATTGGTTGTTTTTCATTTCCGTTTTTCTTATCTACCCGGGATGATTTCGCCTGTTAGGAATTCCTTATAAGAAAGTACGGTTAGCGATATAGCGGGACTCAGCTAGTAGCCAAGAGGAGGAAAAAAAATCTCTTGGCTCGATTTGCACCGTTGCGTTGCTGATGGTCGAGTAGTGAGCCACTGTACAAGTTTTACGCACTTACAATGCCAATGTGATTACATATAATCGGCGATACGATTCTCATGCACGCAAACCTCAATTTCCTACGTTCCGAACTTCGGCTATTGCCCTGCATCGGAGACGTTCGAAATTTGAATTTGAATATTAACTGTAACTAGCAGGAAGAGCTTTTGTCTAATTTCTCGTCTACCGTGCATCCTATATCTATAATCGACACTATTGGAAAATGTCATTGTGACGTCAGAGCCCGGTCATCGGCGCCATTTTATTACCGCATAACCCAAGTTTTTAATTTTATCACCGAGGCAAATCGTAATTCTTGGGGTTTCAAATTATTCGTGTTACATAAATTAATGAAACGTAATCAATAATATGCCTATTCTACCATCGACACGCGAAAAAATAAGGTCAACGTTCAGCTGTCAGCCTGGTTGCATTGGTTTGATTTTTTTCACCAGATTACGCATTACAAATTGACAATCCCAATAATAGTGCTTACTCAAGGCGATGCAGATATTCTAGAAAATGGGGGCAAATGAAAGTCAAGTGCAATGGCCTGCAGTGCCTCGAGGGAGGATAATTTGCAAATTCAGAACTAGGAATTACCGTATAAAATTACAGAAACAAACCAAGTCGGTATATACACAAGTCTGGAACCGTCCCAGAGTCACAGTCGAAGTGGTTACTGGGTCAAGAAGAGACTCGGTTCTCTAGGCGACGATATTATCTGCCCACAAAGTCGAACTGGTCCGTATAATCATTAGCAAACCTGCAAGTGAAAGCCCCATGGATCTTTTAACACTCGCTTCTACACTTTATAACGAAAAAATATATATAGCGATAAAACGGAACCGCGACGTGACGCTCGGATTTTCACCAGTGAGATAAGAAATAGCGGAAGTAGCCACCTAGCGGTGAAAAATATGCCACACTTAACAAGGGTCGTATTTAGTTATAAAAGTAGTTTTTCATCCTCTTTTTTCATCTGCGTAAACTTAACGTCACGAGATTGGAAGAATCACAGCTTGCACAAAGTGTTCCGTGCCTCGGTTTAAGTATAATTATCCTAAAACGATCAGCTGATTAATCTTGTTTCCGCCATGTTTCACGCAGTCATGCAAAGACGACGGTACCAAATGAGATTTTATTCACTAATCAGGCTACCTAAACCGTAACATAATTGATTAATAATTCGCTCCACGGCTGATAAATTTCATGCGGGTATATCAAAGTGCGATATCCTGTAGTCGTATTGTATCTTTATAAGAAACTTAAAGACAGGGTATCGTAAATATTTTTTATACGGATAACAAGAGACAAGTAGTTCGCGGCTAATGACGTTCACTATGTGTTATTATCACTGCCATTATGTTTGTTTAACTTGCTAATTAAGCTGTGTAACGAGCAACTAACAAGACGTACACGCGAAACGTCGCATGGACCTGCATTCTTGCTTGTGCAGCGTACCCTGGTTTTATATCATAGCGTGGGAATTAGCCAACTGCTTTAACGATCGGCATAAATTAACTTTTTGACACTGTTCTTGGTTTCACTTGCAGGCGATCCAGTTTTCACTAACTTTAATGAATACGGAAAAATAAGACAAGTTGAATTAAAACCGTAATTGAAGAAAAATGTCATCAGAATTTAAATGCTGATTACGATGATCGCTGTAATATATTTTGTCCCGAATTTTTCCCAATTTATCGTCTCTAAACAACTTTTATGTTTTGTATTTGAATAGGAATTACGGCGTGAAAAGTATTATAATGGTATACCGTGTTATTATTCTAAAATTATTATTACAATATAATGCATGCATACTGTACATATAGGCATAGGTATGTATTACACGTTGAGGTAGAATGTATAATGTGCCTGTAAATGAAACAGGGAAGTAGGCGCGTACTTTAAATTTATCTACATGTCGTATGCAAATTATCCACGGATGATAAAAAGAGAGCTGAATTCTTCGCTTTACTCCAAATGCGTTTAGTAAATGAGAGAAGGCTTAATAAAAACGACAGAAGAAAATAAAATGGTGAATAAAATTTTTTTAAAAGCGACTATTTCGAGGAAGCGGAATTATTGACCTACACACTTCAGAGCTACTATAGAATCCACAGGCATAAATAAAACGCCTGGTAGAATGAGAATGTTATTAAGGCTACACGCGAGACACGAACTTGAGAGAATTTAAAATTAATTTCCCCTTTGTGCTTGTTCAACGTCGCGTTTTCACGGAATGTTTTGAGAACATTATATGAGACATAAACTGCAGAACAAATAGTTTCTCAATCTCTGTTATAGTAATTATTGAGTAATACTGAGGAGTTGATCACCCATAAATTTGATGTACACCTGATTTCGAGATTACAAAAATTTCAGCGATTTCAAAAGATTTCATAGGATTGAACTCTATTTTACAATTTCAGGAGAGGGATTGCCAGGCACTATCGTTGTTCGCGTAGGTAACAACAGGCCTGATCTTGGAACAAACCCAATTTGCAATCGGTTTACCGGTCAGTTGGAAGAAGGGCAGCCTCTCTTTCTGCCATGCAATCCTCCGATGCCAGGAGCCTTTGTATCGGTCCATTTAGAAACTGCTTCGACAAGTCCGGTGCCTGTGCAGTTGTCACTGTGCGAAGCTTTCGTTTACACTGATCAGGTGAGCAAGAGCGTGTCAAAGTTGTGCCCAGAATTCTATTCAGCGATTTTTGTTCTCCGTTTAACTTATGGATTCAGAATCAAAGAGTTGTGCATTGTGGTTATAACACTATGCTTTTATTCCAGGCATTGCCCATCGAAAGGTGTCCACAATTCAGGGACCAACCGCCAGGTTCCACCGCAACTTACAATGGCAAATGCTACATCTTCTACAACAGACAACCAATGACGTTCAGGGATGCTCTAGGATTCTGTAGAGCGCGAGGAGGAACTCTGGTCGATGAAAGTAACCCAGCACTGCAGGGATTCATTTCGTGGGAACTGTGGAGGAGACATAGGTATGTTATCCCTTTCAAATATCTCAAAGATCTCGACATTAGCCAGCATCGAAACGTTTTGACTGTCATCATAGTTTGTAGATTTAGGCCAGTGAAGCATGATCGCCATTGACTTTAAGTAGAGTGAAAGCGAGGAAAATAGAGAAACTCTGTCTAATTACTCACTGACTTAGTTCTAAGAAACGTTAGATCCAGCTTGTGATCTTTCAGTTGTTGAGTAGCTTTCATGGTTGGAAATTAATCAAGCATCTAACGTTACAGGAGTGACACATCGAGCCAGTATTGGATGGGAGCAGTGCGAGATCCGAAAAATAGAACTACCTGGCGATGGACCGGAAGTGGAGAAGAAGTTTCAGTTTCTTTTTGGAGTCTACCTCAGGGCACTGACGAAGATTGCGCTCGATACGACGGCACTCGAGGATGGCTTTGGTCAGACACCTCGTGTACAGCTCATCTGAATTATATCTGCCAACATCGTTAGTACAAAATACGTCCAAATTTAATCCTTAAATGATTGAAAATCTTTGTTACGCTCGTCGCCTTCGTTACAGAGCCTCGTGCATGTGGTCGTCCTGAACAGCCGCCTAATTCTACGATGATTGCTAGCACTTTCGAGTCAAGTTCGAGAGGAAATTACGAAGTTGGAGCAACCGTAGAATACAGTTGCAACGGTGGCAGTCTGCTCATTGGACATTCGACTAGAACCTGCCTCGATACTGGATTCTACAACGAATTTCCACCCATCTGCAAAAGTAAGTCTTTATTACTGGGATATTTATACTATTGAGCCAGAAATTAAGTATATCCGTCACTAATTCTCATTCACTTTACGTTTAGACATCGAATGTGGGTATCCTGCAAGCATCAGACATGGAGAATATACTCTGATCAATAACACAGTAAGCTACCTCAGCCAAGTCCTGTATTCTTGCGAAGATGGTTACGAAATGACTGGTGAGAACTAAAACTACCGTACAACCATGCGGCAAAACATGGATCATAACATTCTCTAACATGTCATTTGAAATTCAAATTACAGGAAGAGCCAGGCTGACCTGTGACGTTGATGAGAGATGGAATGGCCCTCCACCCCGCTGTGAACCAGTTCGATGTGACTTGCCATCGGTTATTGCACACGGTCGTTACGAAGTAGCGGTAGACAGCGATACGGAGATTGGTAGAAATAAGAATAATCAAACACTGTTAGCTGGAAGTATTGTGACTTACACGTGTGAAAAAGGCTATCGGCTCGTTGGCTCTAGACAGATATTGTGTCGGGAGACAGGGCTTTATGATCGCGTCGCGCCGACTTGCGTAGGTGAGGGAATGCACGAGAACTCTAATAAAATTAAACCTGGTTGCTAAGATTAAGCCGGTAGTTGAAACAGAATCATTTGCATAGATTCCATTTTCAGTATGTCGAAATTTATGCATAAATTTTACACGGATTTCAATTCTCCATTGCAGAAGAACCTCGTACAACGGTTCCACTTCCACCCCATATAACGAGTCGGCCTATCAGCACGCGCGCTCGACCGGTAGTTCCGACACGCACACGATCTACTACAACGGTTTCATCCACAAGCAGTATTGGCACGTCTCCAATACCCCCGATACAGGGTACCAGCGATGTGGAGCTACCTGCAACCGTTAAGGAAACGATCCCTCGAAAGCCATCAATATTGTTGAAAACTCCTGCGCCGACTACGATCACTGACGACAGCCGTGATCATCCTCAGGATAATGAAATCGCCGGAAGTGGAGTTGACAATGTTCAAGCTGGTTTTGGAGCCGGCGTTCCTGAGCCCTCGGGTCCGTTTAGAGTGGAAAATGGGGATCAATCCTCGAACACTCACCAGGCCAAACTGAACCTCGGCGCTGTTATAGCGCTCGGTGTTTTTGGAGGGTTCGTTTTCCTTGCCGCTGTGATTACCACCGTAGTGATTTTGATACGCAGGTAAGAAGAGACCTGATTACTAATTTATTAATTTCAATCGTCTAAATTTTTTCTTCACTTTGTTTAAGTAGACTGAAAAGAGCATTGTTGAAAAAACGAAGCGTACCTAGTTGTCTCAATAAGCTTCTTTGGAATATTTGCAATGGACATACATATCGTCTCTTGATAAACAACCATCTTTCAATGTTTTGTGTTAATCTTCTTTTTTATCTGCGAGCTTATATGTATTCGTTTACTTTCCATCTGTATGTGCGTACATTAAACCGCTTACTCTTTACTTAACTCAAAACTTACACTTTACGTTCACGTATTCTTCGTCGTGAATGAGGTCACTAAGTAGTGTAGTATTAAATCGCATCGACTCAAAAACAAAAAGTTATAATTCAAACTCAATCTCCATACTCGAAACAATTTTTGGTCGATTGATTTAGCCTACAGTGATCCGATAGTAATTAGCTGAAACTGAAACTCGATTGATGGTACGCAAGTGAAAAAAGCGATACAATCATGCTTTCAATCATTCGCCTGAAGAATAATCGTACCATTAAAATCATTATCATTTATCATTTCACTTACTGAAAATATGTATGTATTATAAAGAGAATGAAGAAAATTGCAAAGTTTTGAGTACCATCAACTGGAGTAGTCAGCACAACAAGCGTCTATAGACATAGATAATAATTAATGCAAGATGTAGCTATGGTTAAAGTAACAAAAAACCTAACTAACATTTAAACAATTTGCGCTGTGGCGGTAATTAGCGGCAGCGGCGGCGTCGGAGGAAGGCGCCGCAGGGGGCTCGGTGGGGTGGGAGGGTTGGGAGGTGGCGGAGGTGGTGGCCTTGGAAGGGGTGACGCCGCGATGCCCTCGCGCTGGTACACGCTTCTGGCGCTACCCTTCCCCGACCAGCACCTGGGGCGCCGAGACCTCACGGCCCGCCGTGGCAGTGATCACCCTTATTCTTTTGGTCTGTCAGCCGCTCACCGTGCCGGTTACTTCTCCAACCCATCCCTGTAAATTCTGTTTGCTCCCTCCCCCCCAACCAACGCCCACCGATACATCAATGATCAAGAACCACCGCCACGCGCGACGTGCCATCCTCATGAGTGTCACTAGTCAAGGTAAACGAAGCCTTGGAGTCCACAGTTTTAAATCGCACCACGTAGCGTATTAATATATTCTACTTCACAAAATGTACACTTCATGTAAGATTTCGTTAACTGTCAAGCATCACTCTTATTCACCTTCTGCTTTTTGTTTTTTTTTTATCGACAGGCTTGACTGCACGCTATCTCTTCGCTGTTTTGACTTCAGCAATCTTCAATTATTAACCATGCTTTATTAATGCTTATCGACAAATATATGTTTCATCTCTTGGACCGATCACTCAGCTATCAAAGTCAGAAATACACTTCAGTCAAGTCATTTGTATCAAAATACAATGGGGATGAATGGAGATAGTAGACAACTAGAAAAATATACTTTTTATACATCTAGTATTCACGTTCTAGTTTAATTTAGTCAACAATTCCATCGATCCCGTCAGTTGCTGTATGTAAGAAATACGCCTAAGAAGTCTGACATCTCCTTGCTCTCAAGAAAAAATTTCCAAACTTGCCTGGAACAATTTAAGAACAGGTTTAACAACAAACTTAGATCTCGATACAAAATTTTGGTCACGCAACGCTCAACTCTTGCTATCTTTACAACAAATGAATGTATCCTGAACTTTCAATTGTCGGTTATACCCGTCAGCTGAAAGAGAAAAACTTTTATTGCAATTTAGGAATCGCAGTAGAGGTAGCAAGCATTACCGCCATCGGGCATCCCCTGACTGCAACACAGTAGCCAGTTTCGATAGCAATTCATCAGAGAGCCGAGGTGGACTGAATCGCTACTATCGGCAAGCTTGGGAAAATCTTCACGAGACTGCGGGCCAAAAAGCAAATCACGCACCCCTACGTCGGAAAGAAACTCTCGACGAGCCTGGATACAGAGAAAACTTCCGTGGAAATAATACGGAACGAGACGGATCAGAGCTAGTAGTCAGTGACGTTGCTGCATATCCGTCAAGCAAACACGCAAGCGTCTCTGATAAGAAAAGGCATCACCATCATCATCATCACCACCATGGATCAGCTACGCCAGAATGGAGGCAGCCGCAGTCTCATCACAGATATTGAGCACAGATATAATTATGCAGAAAAATGAGTTCTAATCAACATTGTTCTTGATTTATTTGTGTAATAATATTTATTTCTCATGCTCGTTACTGAGAATTATTGAAGTACGACGAATGGCTACAGAAAGCAAGAAATTATTTTTCTTCTAATTCTACAATTGAACTCATTTTTTTTTTTTGTACCTATATGAAAGTGGTGTTTTTTTGTTTATTTTTTTTCAACACGTTACTTGGTGAAACGATACAGATGCCTAATTACAACAGCATAGAATATTCGCCGTTCGTATTTTCGTATAAGTGAAATGAAATTAATATTATTTTTTTTTGGGCTGATGTATTGATGTAAATAATAATTAATTGATCAACTAAACTATGATCACAATAATCGCAATGATTCATTTTATTCTTATCGCAGAGTTCTATGCTATTGTAATATTGTCAACGCTGGTCACAAGGGATGCCAAAAAAGAAAAGAATTAAAAAAAAAAAATTGTATACAACGATCAAATGCATATACATACATACATATTTAATTACATATGTTATACTGAATTTTAATTATAGTACACCACGAAATCATCAAATACATTAATCTTATATTCTTTTGCAACAAATGATGTTGCACACAAGCTAACAAAACGGTTTTGAACTAACGTGGATATTGGAGGAATCCGAAATGAATACCTTGGCCTTGCTTTGAGGGAGCCAATTAACTCTGAAATAGAAGATACTATTTTTGAGATACTTTATTTTTTTTTTTTTTTTTTTTTCTTAATCAATACTTTTCTCATTGCTAAGGTAAGGCCGACGTTTTTCATGCGGAAGAGAAATAAAAATAAAACACCCTGATAAAACTGATAGATATTAACGAACAAGCTCCGACGTAAAACAAAGAAAAAAAACTCGAGACAGTCAGAATCACAAGAATATACATATAGTTCAGCATACAACGAACTTCGGATTATTGTTAAACAACTAATTACATCACTGTAACCTTAGTGATTTTATAATTATATTTCGTCATTCGCGATTTCCAAGGTAAAATATACTGCTGCCATTAATAGGCGCTCACATACTTTACCTGAATATATTATTAAGACTTTTACTCCATGCACGACGCAGTGTTAAAATTGAAAGAGATTCGTGGGTGTAACACTCTAAGGCATGTTATGTATATTATAAATAGAAATTAGTTATAGTCAATGTATTGACAATCGTATTAGAATAAATATATTTATGAAATTGATTGTATAATTTTGAAATGCTGCTATTACTTCCAATTTATTATAAACCAATCACGTAACTATTTGAAGAAAATTAAAATTGATTTCGATAATTAGGTCATTCAAAAACATGTGGTCGCTACATGCTTACGAAATATTGGACAAATAAGTGAACAGTATCTTTTTTAATAATCTTTCTAAAACGCTTTATTGTAAAACGTGTTTCAAAAAGAAATAGACTAAACAGCATTGAGAAAGAAACTTACATTCACATTTAAGATTAAACTTAACGACTGGGTATATATATCATGTCTTTGTATAAAATATAACTTCACAGTCTGTAGAACATTATCACGATTTGCCAAGTTACTTACATCTTGTTTTGTATCATATCGATAAGCTTGGCTTGGATTTAGAGTTATTATCGTCCACAATACATATCATTTAAATCAGTCTTTCAGTTCTTAAGCCATTGACCAATCAGTTGACCAATGCGTTTCCGGGCCTCGGTCAATTGTGGTGGATCATTATCCGACTGAGGATACATATTGGCGCAGTGGGCCGTGCCTTGAATTACAAGAACCAGAATAGGTAACAAACATTCCAGGCCAAACAGTGGCTGAATACTCTATATTGTTAATTTGATATTAAAGGTAATACCATTCTGTGTAATACGACAATTTCACTACACAATATTTCAATTTATATCTGTATTTCAACAGTTTTCTAATCAAATAAAGTGACTCACCGTTTATGTAAATGGCTGGTGCCCGAGGGTTGGTGGACTTTATCTTGCCAAGAGCATGCCACGGGTCAATACTTCCATGGACAAATACCACGTTGCTGACATCCAAATCGAAAGCTCCGTAAATTGTATTGGTACGTTCGACCGCAGATTGCAGGAGATGTATATTGTATCTGCAAAATGAATCGAGGCAAGTTTATCGTGTCTCTGAGACAAGTGATTATTTAGATATGTACAATCATTTTCGTTCGCAAACAACTTCCAGAGAATCAGAGCACATGAATCTAAAATAAAAATTTGCAAGTACGTTTCGATGTTAGACAATCAAACAGTAATTGACATCTACCTTGGTCCAAATATGTCAGTGCACTGCTGAACAAAGAAATCTACTGGAAAAGTTTCGCTGAAAAGCTGAGGTCGCGCAGTCGATGTCTGGAAGAATCCGAATTCGGTGCAGGTTTGATAAGTCCATTGTCGACCTTTGAACGTTAAAGAAAGCGTCAGTTTATGTGATAATTAACTTGAACCGTGACTGCACCTCAATCGATTATGTATGAACTTTACCAACCTCCCTCTGCTGCCTCATCAGCCCAGCTGACATTCCGAAGTTCACTGATCATTTTGTTATATTTATAGTCGAAACATTTCTCATCGTTTGCCTTGAGAAGTAAATTGCTAACCTGAGCTAGACGAGAAACAGGTGTACCTCTGCTCTCATCTACCAGGATGTTACAGATCGTGTCAATCGTTATGTTGGCCGTTTTTGAACTTTTACGATTATCCTTGTTGTACTGTACTACCTCAGCGAAATTGCTTGCCAGTGATTCATACATATTTGCTATATCATTGTTTTTCGTGTGACCGGGGTCGATAGGGTCGCAAAACCTTAAATTCACAAGGAAAAATTAACACATTGTATTGGATTGTTCGATGACATGGAAAAAAATTGCGAGTCACTGCTGCTGATTTAAAAAATAAAGTTAAATAATATGTAAGAACGTTACGGGACAGTACTTGAATTTTTCTGCAAGTCCCTTCTGGCCAAGAGGATGACGCAACATTATGTGAACTTGTTTATTGGCAGTAACGACTGCATCTATGCATGCCTGGGAATGGGTTCGCAAGGCATCTTCGACTACAACGTAATATTCTGTAATTTACAAATAGTAGAAACGTATTATTCATCGGAATATTGTTGTTCCGAGATTTCGCCTGTAATGGTATCTAAAAATTAATTCAATCCAGGTCAACCGAATTCAAGGTCTGAGCTTTGTTGATGAGGAAAGAAGTGTTTGCATATCTATCGAATGCTTACGCTGAAAATCAATCTGTGCCAAAAGGGGTCCACTGGCTGACATGGCTCCGTGAACAAGGTGAGGATACTTGGCTCGAGACCAAGCAGCCAGAGAACCTGGATAAGATCCGCCAAAAGTGATCCATTTGGTTCCTGCAGGAATCTGATGTCTGAGATTCATCCCTTCGATGAAATAAGCAAGATCGGCCAGTGCCTGTTCAGAGCTCAGATACATGAGATTTTTCACACTCAAATCGCTGGAAAAAATTACATAAGGTGAATTTGCAAAAAAAAACCCTGAAGCTAATGCGAGCTATACACATAGAGTTATCATCATGGAGTTTTGAAGTAATAACAAATTTCACTTTGCAGCTTACGCAGTCGGGTGGCTTTTGCCATAGAAGCGATGTTCCAATTGGAAACACAAGGCTCCGTATTGCTTTGCATATTCAATCCATTCTCCTTCTGCCATCCACTTTGGATTAGCAGTTCCCTCCCCGCCAATCATAAGGAAGACTGGCCCTCCTTTCTTGTAGAATCCGGAATTGGTAAAATATCGCTGAAGAAAAAATAAGGTTTATCAACATAGATTTTCCCATCAATAATGCGTATATCGTATAGCATTGAGTGAATATAGCATAAAATCGGAGCTAAGTAAATGAGAACTAATTTTCCCTGTCTAGGATCATCAGATATAAGTATAAAACATCATCACATACCTGTTTCCATGTTCTAGCGTCGGTTGGATTGAAATGGTCAAGAAATTGTTCAAACCACTGATCCTCAACTGGCACGTAATCTTTAGAGAGAACAGGTGATCCTAGGTTTCCACCCTTGCTTCTGCCACGTGCAAAACTGCGCAATGCTAATGCAGCATTAACGCCAGCTAGCAGAATTACAAGTAGTCGAATGAAAAGCATATTAACGCCTATCAATTGTGAAACAACCTGAAATGAAAGTGACACGAGAAAAATTAGCTGCAGGAAACACAAAAGATGTGGATTAAAAAGCATTTCATCTTTTAAGTGATGTCATTTATAGTTTCCTTTTATTACATGTAAAAAAACCAACGGCCGGCTGTTGAAGTAAAAAAATAGAGATATCTAACAAACTGTCTGGCAGAAATCAGTGTTGTTATTAGTATTATTGTGTTTCACCGATTTTATTATGACTCATTTGTGATAGTGCAACTAGCTTAATGTAAGACTATCGTGCAAGTGACGTGAAACGATGTTAGGTATAAACTGGTGCCGATGTAAATTTAGAGAGAAGAAATTTGACCTACTGTATTACGGGTCACTGGGATTAAAAGGAAATTTGAAGGTTACAGGGAGAGGAATAAAAAAAAAATAAAAACAAGAAAACTAAACAATCGAGAACGAACGGACCGATATCATATTAAGAAAAGTTTTTGAAACCTATTTGACATGAGAAACGACGGTTAATTTGACAGCAATACTAAACTATAATGTTATTTTCTCGAAAATAAACGGCTGCTGATACTTGCCGGGTTATGGATGATGGATGAGTGTGGGTTATTCTGGGAGAGGTAGTTTTATTTCTTCAGGCATGCGCTTGACAAGGATACTGAGAATACATCTGGTACGCGCGACGACGACAACAACAACGTCGTTTATGACACGGAGAAGTTAAGTACCGACCAAGTATGCATTCTCCAAAAACTAGCATCGATAAAGAAGAAAGCGATCTTTCCTATCCTACGACGACTTTCCATTAAAACATAGTTGTGCAATTTCGTAACATGTTTACATGCAAAAAAGCAACCTAACCGTCACGACGATAACTCGTTCGCAGCGATTTTACAAATCTCTGATCGCGAGAGGTGAACTTCGTATGTGTCACCGATCTTCCGACAATTGTATCGCCGTGTAGTAGGATGTTGCAAATTATTCATCGATTTGTCTTGCTACGGTAAAGAAAAATTCAACATAATCATACCTTACATATATTTTCTTATTAAACGCGTATCAGGCATGACATTGTAGATAAGCGATCGTCCCAATTAACCAATTATACACTCGTATTTTGTCAATTATCAAAGTACGTACTAAATTATTACATCATTGAAATGAAATCTCCTTGCCGGCTGTTGTCGACAAAAGCTCGAGTATGAAACTATTAACTAATAGTATTAGGCGATGGTGAAAGAAATACAATAATTTATTATTCGATTAAAAGTATCGGCTCATCGGTCAATTACGTTTTACGCTTGTACGCGTAGTTTAATTAAGCCGACATACCTACCTAATCTCATGCCGAGGTAAACAACTCGCAGTTGGATGATCGTTGTTGCAGGCGCGAATTTTTCGGGTAACTCGGAGGGCCCGAAGATCTGTTTACTTCTGTACGAAATTCATATAAAAACTATTCGAAAGCCTGAATATTTATAATCCGACCAATTTTCTTGTTCTAAAAATTGTGCAATATTTATATAATTATAACGCCAAGGATTGTGCCAAGAAAAAAAAAATATCTCTGTTGTTCACTTGTGAAAACTTATTTAATCAATGCGCTCTACTGCCGTAGGCAGTGACACATTTGCTTGTACGCGTTAAATATTTGAATTTTCAAATAGTCTGCTTCTACAATTGTGTATAATTCGACAACCGGCCTGATATTTAAAGTTCGCAGATATTTAAAGATTAGACATGTAGGAACCGTGTTAAATAATTTTTCAACATCTACAGCGTTGTTGAATATTTATTTTTATTCTTTTTTGCTTTCTATCCTCATAACGTCACGTGATCTGAGTACGTACATTTATCTCCAACCAACCGAATCAACGTATTTCCCTTCACCGTCTCGTGGGGGCGCAGAAACTTGCCAAAAATTGTGTTATTACGTATAATTATTATCAGGATCGGCCTCCATATTTCGCGTGATACTTTCATTCAACACGGAAACAAGAGTGTATGTCCTACGTAGCATAATGAGAATTAAGTTAGCGTTGTATTATATCCTCAGTATCCTCAGTCAACGAAGTTCGTAACGTTATTGTCATGATTCGTCTTTCGGAAAACCCGTTATTCCGTAATTTGAAGAATCTCCGAAATGCAGTAAATTGTAATAATAAGACAAAAGTAATTCATATTTTCAAAACTCAGCCACTTCGAAGTCATTACAAAATTGTTAAATCGTCATCCCCCCCCCCCCCCCCCCAGCCTCGTTACCTTGACGTTACTAACTTCCTACTACTTCTTTGCGCATCATTGCTACATTTAAAAATCGATTCACTGTATGCTATTAGCCGATAAGCATATCCCAAAAACGAGCTAGATTACCAATCATGTACATACATTATATGCACGTAGACGTTATATATATCATACATGTATGTAGCACGCGATAAAAATATATTGCGCATTATGTGACAGGCGTTCTCTTCCTTGTTTGTTGTTTGTCAATTGTTTTTCTTTCTTTCTCGTTCTTTATCCCCCCCCCCCCCCTCCCCCCACTCTTTTGTCCCTTCTATATTT